>NW_026511252.1:0-26797 GCF_027579735.1 Bombina bombina | reverse complement strand
TCTTTGATAAGTAGGCATTTTAGATAAAATATTTGCAATAGAATTATCCATAATAGCCGTTAATTGTTGCATAGTAATAAGTATTGGCGCACTAGATGTACTAGGGGCCTCTTGTGTGGGCAAAACTGGTGTAGACACAGAAGGGGGTGATGCAGTACCATGCTTACTCCCCTCATCTGAAGAATCATCTTGGGCACTATTATTATCTGTGGCATCATTGTCCCTACTTTGTTTGGACACTATGTCACAATTATCACATATATTTAAATGGGGAAACACATTGGCTTTCATACATATAGAACATCGCTTATCTGATGGTTCAGACATGTGAAACAGGCTTAAACTTGTCAACAAAGCACAAAAAACGTTTTAAAATAAAACCGTTACTGTCACTTTAAATTTTAAACAGAACACACTTTATTACTGAATATGCGAAAAAGCATGAAGCAATTGTTCAAAATTCACCAAAATTACACCACAGTGTCTTAAAGCCTTAAAAGTATTGCACACCAAATTTGAAAGCTTTAACCCTTAAAATAACGGAACCGGAGCCGTTTTTACATTTAACCCCTATACAGTCCCAGGTATCTGCTTTGCTGAGACCCAACCAAGCCCAGGGGGGAATACGATACCAAATGACGCCTTCTATAAGCTTTTTCAGTGGTTCTTAGCTCTGCCTATGACTAGAGAAGGCCCCCATCTGAAAAAGGTGTCCATACAGTGCCTGCCGTTTTTTAACAACAATCCCCAAGATTATAATAACTATAAAGAGTTATAATCTGTCAAATATGCTTAGCAAAGTAATCGTTTTAGCCCAGAAAAATGTCTACCAGTTTTATAAGCCCTTATAAAGCCTTTTATTTTTTTGCTTAATCTAAGAAAATGGCTTACCGGTCCCCATAGGGAAAATGACAGCCTTCCAGCATTACAAAGTCTTGTTAGAAATGTGGCCAGTCATACCTCAGGCAGAAAAAGTCTGCCAACTGCTTCCCCCAACTGAAGTTACTTCATCTCAACAGTCCTGTGTGGAAAAAGCAATCGATTTTAGTAACGTTTGCTAAAATCATCTTCCTCTTACAAACAGAAATCTTCTTCTCTTTTCTGTTTCAGAGTAAATAGTACATACCAGTACTATTTTAAAATAACAAACACTTGATTGAAGAATAAAAACTACATTTAAACACCAAAAAACTCTTAGCCATCTCCGTGGAGATGTTGCCTGTGCAACGGCAAAGAGAATGACTGGGGTAGGCGGAGCCTAGGAGGGATCATATGACCAGCTTTGCTGGGCTCTTTGCCATTTCCTGTTGGGGAAGAGAATATCCCACAAGTAAGGATGACGCCGTGGACCGGACACACCTATGTTGGAGAAAACAGAATTTATGTTTACCTGATAAATTGCTTTCTCCAACGGTGTGTCCGGTCCACGGCGTCATCCTTACTTGTGGGATATTCTCCTCCCCAACAGGAAATGGCAAAGAGCCCAGCAAAGCTGGTCACATGATCCCTCCTAGGCTCCGCCTTCCCCAGTCATTCGACCGACGTAAAGGAGGAATATTTGCATAGGAGAAACCATATGATACCGTGGTGACTGTAGTTAAAGAAAATAAATTATCAGACCTGATTAAAAAACCAGGGCGGGCCGTGGACCGGACACACCGTTGGAGAAAGCAATTTATCAGGTAAACATAAATTCTGTTTTCTCCAACATAGGTGTGTCCGGTCCACGGCGTCATCCTTACTTGTGGGAACCAATACCAAAGCTTTAGGACACGGATGAAGGGAGGGAGCAAATCAGGTCACCTAGATGGAAGGCACCACGGCTTGCAAAACCTTTCTCCCAAAAATAGCCTCAGAAGAAGCAAAAGTATCAAACTTGTAAAATTTAGTAAAAGTGTGCAGTGAAGACCAAGTCGCTGCCTTACATATCTGATCAACAGAAGCCTCGTTCTTGAAGGCCCATGTGGAAGCCACAGCCCTAGTGGAATGAGCTGTGATTCTTTCAGGAGGCTGCCGTCCGGCAGTCTCATAAGCCAATCTGATGATGCTTTTAATCCAAAAAGAGAGAGAGGTAGAAGTTGCTTTTTGACCTCTCCTTTTACCAGAATAAACAACAAACAAGGAAGATGTTTGTCTAAAATCCTTTGTAGCATCTAAATAGAATTTTAGAGCACGAACAACATCCAAATTGTGCAACAAACGTTCCTTCTTTGAAACTGGATTCGGACACAAAGAAGGCACGACTATCTCCTGGTTAATGTTTTTGTTAGAAACAACTTTCGGAAGAAAACCAGGTTTAGTACGTAAAACCACCTTATCTGCATGGAACACCAGATAAGGAGGAGAACACTGCAGAGCAGATAATTCTGAAACTCTTCTAGCAGAAGAAATTGCAACCAAAAACAAAACTTTCCAAGATAATAACTTAATATCAACGGAATGTAAGGGTTCAAACGGAACCCCCTGAAGAACTGAAAGAACTAAATTGAGACTCCAAGGAGGAGTCAAAGGTTTGTAAACAGGCTTGATTCTAACCAGAGCCTGAACAAAGGCTTGAACATCTGGCACAGCTGCCAGCTTTTTGTGAAGTAACACAGACAAGGCAGAAATCTGTCCCTTCAAGGAACTTGCAGATAATCCTTTCTCCAAACCTTCTTGAAGAAAGGATAGAATCTTAGGAATTTTTACCTTGTCCCAAGGGAATCCTTTAGATTCACACCAACAGATATATTTTTTCCATATTTTGTGGTAAATTTTTCTAGTTACAGGCTTTCTGGCCTGAACAAGAGTATCAATGACAGAATCTGAGAACCCTCGCTTTGATAAGATCAAGCATTCAATCTCCAAGCAGTCAGTTGGAGTGAGACCAGATTCGGATGTTCGAACGGACCTTGAACAAGAAGGTCTCGTCTCAAAGGTAGCTTCCATGGTGGAGCCGATGACATATTCACCAGGTCTGCATACCAAGTCCTGCGTGGCCACGCAGGAGCTATCAAGATCACCGATGCCCTCTCCTGATTGATCCTGGCTACCAGCCTGGGGATGAGAGGAAACGGCGGGAATACATAAGCTAGTTTGAAGGTCCAAGGTGCTACTAGTGCATCTACTAGAGTCGCCTTGGGATCCCTGGATCTGGACCCGTAGCAAGGAACCTTGAAGTTCTGACGAGAGGCCATCAGATCCATGTCTGGAATGCCCCACAATTGAGTAATTTGGGCAAAGATTTCCGGATGGAGTTCCCACTCCCCCGGATGAAATGTCTGACGACTCAGAAAATCCGCTTCCCAATTTTCCACTCTTGGGATGTGGATTGCAGACAAGTGGCAGGAGTGAGTCTCCGCCCATTGAATGATTTTGGTCACTTCTTCCATCGCCAGGGAACTCCTTGTTCCCCCCTGATGGTTGATGTACGCAACAGTCGTCATGTTGTCTGATTGAAACCGTATGAACTTGGCCTTTGCTAGCTGAGGCCAAGCCTTGAGAGCATTGAATATCGCTCTCAGTTCCAGAATATTTATCGGGAGAAGAGATTCTTCCCGAGACCAAAGACCCTGAGCTTTCAGGGGTCCCCAGACCGCGCCCCAGCCCACCAGACTGGCGTCGGTCGTGACAATGACCCACTCTGGTCTGCGGAAGCTCATCCCCTGTGACAGGTTGTCCAGGGACAGCCACCAACGGAGTGAATCTCTGGTCCTCTGATCTACTTGTATCGTCTGAGACAAGTCTGTATAGTCCCCATTCCACTGACTGAGCATGCACAGTTGTAATGGTCTTAGATGAATTCGCGCAAAAGGAACTATGTCCATTGCCGCTACCATCAAACCTATTACTTCCATGCACTGCGCTATGGAAGGAAGAGGAACAGAATGAAGTATTTGACAAGAGTTTAGAAGTTTTGATTTTCTGGCCTCTGTCAGAAAAATCCTCATTTCTAAGGAGTCTATTATTGTTCCCAAGAAGGGAACCCTTGTTGACGGAGATAGAGAACTTTTTTCTACGTTCACTTTCCACCCGTGAGATCTGAGAAAGGCCAGGACAATGTCCGTGTGAGCCTTTGCTTGAGGAAGGGACGACGCTTGAATCAGAATGTCGTCCAAGTAAGGTACTACTGCAATGCCCCTTGGTCTTAGCACCGCTAGAAGGGACCCTAGTACCTTTGTGAAAATCCTTGGAGCAGTGGCTAATCCGAACGGAAGTGCCACAAACTGGTAATGCTTGTCCAGGAATGCGAACCTTAGGAACCGATGATGTTCCTTGTGGATAGGAATATGTAAATACGCATCCTTTAAATCCACCGTGGTCATGAATTGACCTTCCTGGATGGAAGGAAGAATTGTTCGAATGGTTTCCATTTTGAACGATGGAACCTTGAGAAACTTGTTTAGGATCTTGAGATCTAAGATTGGTCTGAATGTTCCCTCTTTTTTGGGAACTACGAACAGATTGGAGTAGAACCCCATCCCTTGTTCTCCTAAAGGAACAGGATGAATCACTCCCATTTTTAACAGGTCTTCTACACAATGTAAGAATGTCTGTCTTTTTATGTGGTCTGAAGACAATTGAGACCTGTGGAACCTCCCCCTTGGGGGAAGCCCCTTGAATTCCAGAAGATAACCTTGGGAGACTATTTCTAGTGCCCAAGGATCCAGAACATCTCTTGCCCAAGCCTGAGCGAAGAGAGAGAGTCTGCCCCCCACCAGATCCGGTCCCAGATCGGGGGCCAACATCTCATGCTGTCTTGGTAGCAGTGGCAGGTTTCTTGGCCTGCTTTCCTTTGTTCCAGCCTTGCATTGGTCTCCAGGCTGGCTTGGCTTGAGAAGTATTACCCTCTTGCTTAGAGGACGTAGCACTTGGGGCTGGTCCGTTTCTGCGAAAGGGACGAAAATTAGGTTTATTTTTGGCCTTGAAAGACCTATCCTGAGGAAGGGCGTGGCCCTTGCCCCCAGTGATATCAGAGATAATCTCTTTCAAGTCAGGGCCAAACAGCGTTTTCCCCTTGAAAGGAATGTTAAGCAATTTGTTCTTGGAAGACGCATCCGCTGACCAAGATTTTAACCAAAGCGCTCTGCGCGCCACAATAGCAAAACCAGAATTTTTCGCCGCTAACCTAGCCAATTGCAAAGTGGCGTCTAGGGTGAAAGAATTAGCCAATTTGAGAGCATGAATTCTGTCCATAATCTCCTCATAAGAAGAAGAATTATTATTGAGCGCCTTTTCTAGCTCATCGAACCAGAAACACGCTGCTGTAGTGACAGGAACAATGCATGAAATTGGTTGTAGAAGGTAACCTTGCTGAACAAACATCTTTTTAAGCAAACCTTCTAATTTTTTATCCATAGGATCTTTGAAAGCACAACTATCTTCTATGGGTATAGTGGTGCGTTTGTTTAGAGTAGAAACCGCCCCCTCGACCTTGGGGACTGTCTGCCATAAGTCCTTTCTGGGGTCGACCATAGGAAACAATTTTTTAAATATGGGGGGAGGGACGAAAGGTATACCGGGCCTTTCCCATTCTTTATTTACAATGTCCGCCACCCGCTTGGGTATAGGAAAAGCTTCGGGGGGCCCCGGGACCTCTAGGAACTTGTCCATTTTACATAGTTTCTCTGGAATGACCAAATTCTCACAATCATCCAGAGTGGATAACACCTCCTTAAGCAGAGCGCGGAGATGTTCCAATTTAAATTTAAATGTAATCACATCAGGTTCAGCTTGTTGAGAAATTTTCCCTGAATCTGAAATTTCTCCCTCAGACAAAACCTCCCTGGCCCCTTCAGACTGGTGTAGGGGCCCTTCAGAACCAATATCATCAGCGTCCTCATGCTCTTCAGTATTTTCTATTTTTACTGCAATTGCGAAAAAGTATGAAGGAATTGTTCAAAATTCACCAAAATTTCACCACAGTGTCTTAAAGCCTTAAAAGTATTGCACACCAAATTTGGAAGCTTTAACCCTTAAAATAACGGAACCGGAGCCGTTTTTATATTTAACCCCTTTACAGTCCCTGGTATCTGCTTTGCTGAGACCCAACCAAGCCCAAAGGGGAATACGATACCAAATGACGCCTTCAGAAAGTCTTTTCTATGTATCAGAGCTCCTCACACATGCATCTGCATGTCATGCTTCTCAAAAACAAGTGCGCAATAGAGGCGCGAAAATGAGACTCTGCCTATGATTAGGGAAAGCCCCTAGAGAATAAGGTGTCCAATACAGTGCCTGCCGGTTATTTTACATAATTCCCAAGATTAAAATAATTCCTCAAGGCTATGGAGTATAAAATATGTTTATATATAAATCGATTTAGCCCAGAAAATGTCTACAGTCTTAAAAAGCCCTTGTGAAGCCCTTTTTTTCTTTCTGTAATAAAAATGGCTTACCGGATCCCATAGGGAAAATGACAGCTTCCAGCATTACATCGTCTTGTTAGAATGTGTCATACCTCAAGCAGCAAAAGTCTGCTCACTGTTCCCCCAACTGAAGTTAATTCCTCTCAACAGTCCTGTGTGGAAACAGCCATCGATTTTAGTAACGGTTGCTAAAATCATTTTCCTCTTACAAACAGAAATCTTCATCTCTTTTCTGTTTCAGAGTAAATAGTACATACCAGCACTATTTTAAAATAACAAACTCTTGATTGAATAATAAAAACTACAGTTAAACACTAAAAAACTCTAAGCCATCTCCGTGGAGATGTTGCCTGTACAACGGCAAAGAGAATGACTGGGGAAGGCGGAGCCTAGGAGGGATCATGTGACCAGCTTTGCTGGGCTCTTTGCCATTTCCTGTTGGGGAGGAGAATATCCCACAAGTAAGGATGACGCCGTGGACCGGACACACCTATGTTGGAGAAATAGCTTACACAATACCGCTTGCGCAAAACCGCTGGGGTCTCACTTGCAATATCAGCGAAATGAAAATAGCTTGCAAAAACACAATACCGCTTGCGCAAAACCGCTGGGGTCTCACTTGTAATATCAGCAAAATGAAAATGGCTTACACAATACCGCTTGCGCAAAACCGCTGGGGTCTCACTTGTAATATCAGCGAAATGAAAATGGCTTACACAATACCGCTTGCGCAAAACCGCTGGGGTCTCACTTGTAATATCAGCGAAATGAAAATGGCTTACACAATACCGCTTGCGCAAAACCGCTGGGGTCTCACTTGTAATATCAGCGAAATGAAAATAGCTTACACAATACCGCTTGCGCAAAACCGCTGGGGTCTCACTTGCAATATCAGCGAAATGAAAATAGCTTGCAAAAACACAATACCGCTTGCGCAAAACCGCTGGGGTCTCACTTGTAATATCAGCAAAATGAAAATGGCTTACACAATACCGCTTGCGCAAAACCGCTGGGGTCTCACTTGTAATATCAGCGAAATGAAAATGGCTTACACAATACCGCTTGCGCAAAACCGCTGGGGTCTCACATGTAATATCAGCAAAATGAAAATGGCTTACACAATACCGCTTGCGCAAAACCGCTGGGGTCTCACTTGTAATATCAGCGAAATGAAAATAGCTTACACAATACCGCTTGCGCAAAACTGCTGGGGTCTCACTTGTAATATCAGCGAAATGAAAATAGCTTGCAAAAACACAATACCGCTTGCGCAAAACCGCTGGGGTCTCACTTGTAATATCAGCGAAATGAAAATAGCTTGCACAATACCGCTGGGGTCTCACTTGTAATATCAGCGAAATGAAAATAGCTTGCAAAAACACAATACCGCTTGCGCAAAACCGCTGGGGTCTCACTTGTAATATCAGCGAAATGAAAATGGCTTACACAATACCGCTTGCGCAAAACCGCTGGGGTCTCACTTGTAATATCAGCGAAATGAAAATAGCTTGCACAATACCGCTTGCGCAAAACCGCTGGGGTCTCACTTGTAATATCAGCGAAATGAAAATAGCTTACACAATACCGCTTGCGCAAAACCGCTGGGGTCTCACTTGCAATATCAGCGAAATGAAAATAGCTTGCAAAAACACAATACCGCTTGCGCAAAACCGCTGGGGTCTCACTTGTAATATCAGCAAAATGAAAATGGCTTACACAATACCGCTTGCGCAAAACCGCTGGGGTCTCACTTGTAATATCAGCGAAATGAAAATAGCTTGCACAATACCGCTTGCGCAAAACCGCTGGGGTCTCACTTGTAATATCAGCAAAATGAAAATAGCTTACACAATACCGCTTGCGCAAAACCGCTGGGGTCTCACTTGCAATATCAGCGAAATGAAAATAGCTTGCAAAAACACAATACCGCTTGCGCAAAACCGCTGGGGTCTCACTTGTAATATCAGCGAAATGAAAATGGCTTACACAATACCGCTTGCGCAAAACCGCTGGGGTCTCACTTGTAATATCAGCGAAATGAAAATGGCTTACACAATACCGCTTGCGCAAAACCGCTGGGGTCTCACTTGTAATATCAGCGAAATGAAAATAGCTTGCAAAAACACAATACCGCTTGCGCAAAACCGCTGGGGTCTCACTTGTAATATCAGCGAAATGAAAATGGCTTACACAATACCGCTTGCGCAAAACCGCTGGGGTCTCACTTGTAATATCAGCGAAATGAAAATAGCTTGCACAATACCGCTTGCGCAAAACCGCTGGGGTCTCACTTGTAATATCAGCGAAATGAAAAACAGAATTTATGCTTACCTGATAAATTACTTTCTCCAACGGTGTGTCCGGTCCACGGCGTCATCCTTACTTGTGAGATATTCTCTTCCCCAACAGGAAATGGCAAAGAGTCCCAGCAAAGCTGGTCACATGATCCCTTCTAGGCTCCGCCCACCCCAGTCATTCGACCGACGGACAGGAGGAAATATATATATAGGAGAAACCATATGATACCGTGGTGACTGTAGTTAGAGAAAATAATTAATCAGACCTGATTAAAAAACCAGGGCGGGCCGTGGACCGGACACACCGTTGGAGAAAGTAATTTATCAGGTAAGCATAAATTCTGTTTTCTCCAACATTGGTGTGTCCGGTCCATGGCGTCATCCTTACTTGTGGGAACCAATACCAAAGCTTTAGGACACTGATGAAGGGAGGGAGCAAATCAGGTCACCTAAACGGAAGGCACCACAGCTTGCAAAACCTTTCTCCCAAAAATAGCCTCCGAAGAAGCAAAAGTATCAAATTTGTAAAATTTGGCAAAAGTGTGCAGTGAAGACCAAGACGCTGCCTTACATATCTGGTCAACAGAAGCCTCGTTCTTGAAGGCCCATGTGGAAGCCACAGCCCTAGTGGAGTGAGCTGTGATTCCTTCAGGAGGCTGCCGTCCGGCAGTCTCATAAGCCAAACGGATAATGCTTTTAAGCCAAAAGGAAAGAGAGGTAGAAGTCGCTTTTTGACCTCTCCTTTTACCAGAATAAACAACAAACAAGGCAGATGTTTGTCTGAAATCTTTAGTAGCCTCTAAATAGAACTTTAGAGCACGGACAACGTCCAAATTGTGTAACAAACGTTCCTTCTTTGAAACTGGATTCGGACACAAAGAAGGTACAACTATCTCCTGGTTAATATTTTTGTTAGAAACAACTTTAGGAAGAAAACCAGGCTTAGTACGCAAAACCACCTTATCTGCATGGAACACCAGATAAGGAGGAGAACACTGCAGAGCAGATAACTCTGAAACTCTTCTAGCAGAAGAAATTGCAACCAAAAACAAAACTTTCCAAGATAGTAACTTAATATCTATGGAATGTAAGGGTTCAAACGGAACCCCTTGAAGAACTGAAAGAACTAGATTTAGACTCCAGGGAGGAGTCAAAGGTCTGTAAACAGGCTTGATCCTAACCAGAGCCTGAACAAATGCTTGAACATCTGGCACAGCTGCCAGTCTTTTGTGTAGTAAGACAGATAAAGCAGAGATCTGTCCCTTTAGAGAACTTGCAGATAATCCTTTCTCCAAACCTTCTTGAAGAAAGGAGAGAATCTTAGGAATTTTTATCTTATTCCATGGGAATCCTTTGGATTCACACCAACAGATATATTTTTTCCATATTTTATGGTAAATTTTTCTAGTTACAGGTTTTCTGGCCTGAACCAGAGTATCTATCACCGAATCTGAAAACCCACGCTTTGATAGAATCAAGCGTTCAATCTCCAAGCCGTCAGTTGGAGGGAGACCAGATTTGGGTGTTCGAATGGACCTTGAACAAGAAGGTCCTGTCTCAAAAGGTAGCTTCCATGGTGGAGCCGATGACATATTCACCAGGTCTGCATACCAAGTCCTGCGTGGCCACGCAGGAGCTATCAAGATCACAGAGGCCCTCTCCTGATTGATCCTGGCTACCAGCCTGGGAATGAGAGGAAACGGTGGGAATACGTAAGCTAGGTTGAAAGTCCAAGGTGCTACTAGTGCGTCTACTAGGGTCGCCCTGGGATCCCTGGATCTGGACCTGTAGCAAGGAACCTTGAAGTTCTGACGAGACGCCATCAGATCCATGTCTGGAATGCCCCATAATTGAGTTATTTGGGCAAAGATTTCCGGATGGAGTTCCCACTCCCCCGTATGAAATGTCTGACGACTCAGAAAATCCGCTTCCCAATTTTCCACTCCTGGGATGTGGATCGCAGACAAGTGGCAGGAGTGATCCTCCGCCCATTGAATTATTTTGGTCACTTCTTTCATCGCCAGGGAACTCTTTGTTCCCCCTTGATGATTGATATAAGCAACAGTCGTCATGTTGTCTGATTGGAACCTTATGAATTTGGCCTTTGCTAGTTGAGGCCAAGCTCTGAGAGCATTGAATATCGCTCTCAGTTCCAGAATGTTTATCGGGAGAAGAGACTCTTCCCGAGACCATAGACCCTGAGCTTTCAGGGATTCCCAGACCGCACCCCAGCCCACTAGACTGGCGTCGGTCGTGACAATGACCCACTCTGGCCTGCGGAAGCTCATTCCCTGGGACAGATGGTCCAGGGTCAGCCACCAACGGAGTGAATCTCTGGTCTTTTGATCTACTTGAATCATTGGAGACAAGTCTGTATAATCCCCATTCCACTGTTTGAGCATGCACAGTTGTAATGGTCTTAGATGAATTCGTGCAAAAGGAACTATGTCCATTGTTGCAACCATCAATCCTATTACTTCCATGCACTGCGCTATGGAAGGACGAGGAACAGAATGAAGCACTTGACAAGAGCTTAGAAGTTTTGATTTTCTGACCTCTGTCAGAAAAAACAGAATTTATGTTTACCTGATAAATTACTTTCTCCAACGGTGTGTCCGGTCCACGGCGTCATCCTTACTTGTGGGATATTCTCTTCCCCAACAGGAAATGGCAAAGAGCCCAGCAAAGCTGGTCACATGATCCCTCCTAGGCTCCGCCTACCCCAGTCATTCGACCGACGTTAAGGAGGAATATTTGCATAGGAGAAACCATATGATACCGTGGTGACTGTAGTTAAAGAAAATAAATTATCAGACCTGATTAAAAAACCAGGGCGGGCCGTGGACCGGACACACCGTTGGAGAAAGTAATTTATCAGGTAAACATAAATTCTGTTTTCTCCAACATAGGTGTGTCCGGTCCACGGCGTCATCCTTACTTGTGGGAACCAATACCAAAGCTTTAGGACACGGATGAAGGGAGGGAGCAAATCAGGTCACCTAAATGGAAGGCACCACGGCTTGCAAAACCTTTCTCCCAAAAATAGCCTCAGAAGAAGCAAAAGTATCAAACTTGTAAAATTTGGTAAAAGTGTGCAGTGAAGACCAAGTCGCTGCCCTACATATCTGATCAACAGAAGCCTCGTTCTTGAAGGCCCATGTGGAAGCCACAGCCCTAGTGGAATGAGCTGTGATTCTTTCAGGAGGCTGCCGTCCGGCAGTCACATAAGCCAATCTGAAGATGCTTTTAATCCAAAAAGAGAGAGAGGTAGAAGTTGCTTTTTGACCTCTCCTTTTACCAGAATAAACAACAAACAAGGAAGATGTTTGTCTAAAATCCTTTGTAGCATCTAAATAGAATTTTAGAGCGCGAACAACATCCAAATTGTGCATCTGTATAGTCCCCATTCCACTGACTGAGCATGCACAGTTGTAATGGTCTTAGATGAATGCGCGCAAAAGGAACTATGTCCATTGCCGCTACCATCAAACCTATTACTTCCATGCACTGCGCTATGGAAGGAAGAGGAACGGAATGAAGTGTTTGACAAGAGTTTAGAAGTTTTGTTTTTCTGGCCTCTGTCAGAAAAATCCTCATTTCTAAGGAGTCTATTATTGTTCCCAAGAAGGGAACCCTTGTCGACGGAGATAGAGAACTCTTTTCCACGTTCACTTTCCATCCGTGAGATCTGAGAAAGGCCAGGACTATGTCCGTGTGAGCCTTTGCTTGAGGAAGGGACGACGCTTGAATCAGAATGTCGTCCAAGTAAGGAACTACTGCAATGCCCCTTGGTCTTAGTACCGCTAGAAGGGACCCTAGTACCTTTGTGAAAATCCTTGGAGCAGTGGCTAATCCGAAAGGAAGCGCCACGAACTGGTAATGCTTGTCCAGGAATGCGAACCTTAGGAACCGATGATGTTCCTTGTGGATAGGAATATGTAGATACGCATCCTTTAAATCCACCGTGGTCATGAATTGACCTTCCTGGATGGAAGGAAGAATTGTTCGAATGGTTTCCATTTTGAACGATGGAACCTTGAGAAACTTGTTTAAGATCTTGAGATCTAAGATTGGTCTGAACGTTCCCTCTTTTTTGGGAACTATGAACAGATTGGAGTAGAACCCCATCCCTTGTTCTCCTAATGGAACAGGATGAATCACTCCCATTTTTAACAGGTCTTCTACACAATGTAAGAATGCCTGTCTCTTTATATGGTCTGAAGACAATTGAGACCTGTGGAACCTCCCCCTTGGGGGAAGCCCCTTGAATTCCAGAAGATAACCTTGGGAGACTATTTCTAGTGCCCAAGGATCCAGAACATCTCTTGCCCAAGCCTGAGCGAAGAGAGAGAGTCTGCCCCCCACCAGATCCGGTCCCGGATCGGGGGCCAACATTTCATGCTGTCTTGGTAGCAGTGGCAGGTTTCTTGGCCTGCTTTCCCTTGTTCCAGCCTTGCATTGGTCTCCAGGCTGGCTTGGCTTGAGAAGTATTACCCTCTTGCTTAGAGGACGTAGCACTTGGGGCTGGTCCGTTTCTACGAAAGGGACGAAAATTAGGTTTATTTTTGGCCTTGAAAGACCTATCCTGAGGAAGGGCGTGGCCCTTACCCCCAGTGATATCAGAGATAATCTCTTTCAAGTCAGGGCCAAACAGCGTTTTCCCCTTGAAAGGAATGTTAAGTAGTTTGTTCTTGGAAGACGCATCCGCTGACCAAGATTTCAACCAAAGCGCTCTGCGCGCCACAATAGCAAACCCAGAATTTTTCGCCGCTAACCTAGCCAATTGCAAAGTGGCGTCTAGGGTGAAAGAATTGGCCAATTTGAGAGCACGGATTCTGTCCATAATCTCCTCATAAGGAGGAGAATCACTATCGATCGCCTTTACTAGCTCATCGAACCAGAAACACGCGGCTGTAGTGACAGGGACAATGCATGAAATTGGTTGTAGAAGGTAACCTTGCTGAACAAACATCTTTTTAAGCAAACCTTCTAATTTTTTATCCATAGGATCTTTGAAAGCACAACTATCTTCTATGGGTATAGTGGTGCGTTTGTTTAAAGTAGAAACCGCTCCCTCGACCTTGGGGACTGTCTGCCATAAGTCCTTTCTGGGGTCGACCATAGGAAACAATTTTTTAAATATGGGGGGAGGGACGAAAGGTATACCGGGCCTTTCCCATTCTTTATTTACAATGTCCGCCACCCGCTTGGGTATAGGAAAAGCTTCTGGGAGCCCCGGGACCTCTAGGAACTTGTCCATTTTACATAGTTTCTCTGGGATGATCAAATTCTCACAATCATCCAGAGTGGATAATACCTCCTTAAGCAGAGCGCGGAGATGTTCCAACTTAAATTTAAATGTAATCACATCGGGTTCAGCTTGTTGAGAAATTTTCCCTGAATCTGAAATTTCTCCCTCAGACAAAACCTCCCTGGCCCCCTCAGACTGGTGTAGGGGCATTTCAGAACCATTATCATCAGCGTCCCCATGCTCTTCAGTATCTAAAACAGAGCAGTCGCGCTTGCGCTGATAAGTGGGCATTTTGGCTAAAATGTTTTTGATAGAATTATCCATTACAGCCGTTAATTGTTGCATAGTAAGGAGTATTGGCGCGCTAGATGTACTAGGGGCCTCCTGAGTGGGCAAGACTGGTGTAGACGAAGGAGGGAATGATGCAGTACCATGCTTACTCCCCTCACTTGAGGAATCATCTTGGGCAACATTTTCAGTGTCACATAAATCACATCTATTTAAATGAGAAGGAACCTTGGCTTCCCCACATTCAGAACACAGTCTATCTGGTAGTTCAGACATGTTAAACAGGCATAAACTTGATAACAAAGTACAAAAAACGTTTTAAAATAAAACCGTTACTGTCACTTTAAATTTTAAACTGAACACACTTTATTACTGCAATTGCGAAAAAGTATGAAGGAATTGTTCAAAATTCACCAAAATTTCACCACAGTGTCTTAAAGCCTTAAAAGTATTGCACACCAAATTTGGAAGCTTTAACCCTTAAAATAACGGAACCGGAGCCGTTTTTATCTTTAACCCCTTTACAGTCCCTGGTATCTGCTTTGCTGAGACCCAACCAAGCCCAAAGGGGAATACGATACCAAATGACGCCTTCAGAAAGTCTTTTCTATGTATCAGAGCTCCTCACACATGCGACTGCATGTCATGCTTCTCAAAAACAAGTGCGCAATACCGGCGCGAAAATGAGGCTCTGCCTATGATTAGGGAAAGCCCCTAGAGAATAAGGTGTCTAAAACAGTGCCTGCCGATATTATTTTACAAAAATACCCAGATTAAATGATTCCTCAAGGCTAAATATGTGTATATATGAATCGATTTAGCCCAGAAAATGTCTACAGTCTTAATAAGCCCTTGTGAAGCCCTTATTTACTGTCTGAATAAAAATGGCTTACCGGATCCCATAGGGAAAATGACAGCTTCCAGCATTACATCGTCTTGTTAGAATGTGTCATACCTCAAGCAGCAAAAGACTGCTCACTGTTCCCCCAACTGAAGTTAATTCCTCTCAACAGTCCTGTGTGGAACAGCCATGGATTTTAGTAACGGTTGCTAAAATCATTTTCCTCTTACAAACAGAAATCTTCATCTCTTTTCTGTTTCAGAGTAAATAGTACATACCAGCACTATTTTAAAATAACAAACTCTTGATTGAATAAAAAAAACTACAGTTAAACACTAAAAAACTCTAAGCCATCTCCGTGGAGATGTTGCCTGTACAACGGCAAAGAGAATGACTGGGGTAGGCGGAGCCTAGGAGGGATCATGTGACCAGCTTTGCTGGGCTCTTTGCCATTTCCTGTTGGGGAAGAGAATATCCCACAAGTAAGGATGACGCCGTGGACCGGACACACCTATGTTGGAGAAATCCTCATTTCTAAGGAATCTATTATTGTTCCCAAGAAGGGAACTCTTGTAGATGGGGACAGAGAACTCTTTTCTTTGTTCACCTTCCATCCGTGAGATGTGAGAAAGGCTAGAACGATGTCCGTATGAGCCTTTGCCTTTGACAGGGACGACGCTTGTAATCCGAATGGAAGAGCCACAAACTGGTAATGTTTGTCCAGAAAAGCGAACCTTAGGAACTGATGATGTTCCTTGTGGATAGGGATATGTAGGTACAAATCCTTTAGATCCACGGTAGTCATGAATTGACTTACCTGGATGGTGGGTAGAATCGTTCGAATAGTTTCCATTTTGAACGAAGGTACCCTGAGAAATTTGTTTAGGATCTTCAAATCCAAAATTGGTCTGAACGTTCCCTCTTTTTTGGGAACTACGAACAGATTGGAATAAAATCCCATTCCTTGTTCCTTTATTGGAACTGGGTGTATCACTCCCATCTTTAACAGGTCTTCTACACAATGTAAGAATGCCTGTCTCTTTATTTGGTTTGAGGATAAGTGAGACTTGTGGAACCTTCCCCTTGGGGGTAGTTCCTTGAATTCCAGGAGATAACCTTGAGAAACTATTTCTAGCGCCCAAGGATCCTGAACATCTCTTGCGCAAGCCTGAGCAAAGAGAGAGAGTCTGCCCCCCACCAGATCCGGTCCCGGATCGGGGGCTACTCCTTCATGCTGTCTTGTTAGCAGTGGCAGGCTTCTTGGCCTGCTTACCCTTGTTCCAGCCTTGCATTGGTTTCCAGGCTGGTTTGGGTTGTGAGGCATTACCCTCTTGCTTAGAGGATGCAGAATTAGAGGCTGGTCCATTTCTGCGAAAGGGACGAAAATTAGGCTTATTTTTAGCCTTAAAAGACCTATCCTGTGGAAGGGCGTGGCCCTTTCCCCCAGTGATGTCTGAAATAATCTCTTTCAAATCAGGTCCAAATAAAGTTTTACCTTTGAAAGGAATGTTAAGTAATTTTGTCTTGGATGACACATCCGCTGACCAAGACTTTAGCCAAAGTACTCTGCGCGCCACAATAGCAAACCCTGAATTTTTCGCCGCTAATTTTGCTAATTGCAAAGCGGCATCTAAAATAAAAGAGTTAGCCAATTTAAGTGCGTGAACTCTGTCCATAACCTCCTCATATGGAGTTTCTCTACTGAGCGACTTTTCTAGTTCCTCGAACCAGAACCACGCTGCCGTAGTGACAGGAACAATGCATGAAATTGGTTGTAGAAGGTAGCCTTGCTGTACAAAAATCTTTTTAAGCAAACCTTCCAATTTTTTATCCATAGGATCTTTGAAAGCACAACTATCTTCGATAGGAATAGTAGTGTGTTTGTTTAGAGTAGAAACTGCCCCCTCGACCTTGGGGACTGTCTGCCATAAGTCCTTTCTGGGGTCGACCATAGGAAATAATTTCTTAAATATAGGGGGAGCAACAAAAAGGTATGCCGGGCTTTTCCCACTCTTTATTTACTATGTCCGCCACCCGCTTGGGTATAGGAAAAGCGTCGGGGGGCACCGGAACCTCTAGGAACCTGTCCATCTTGCATAATTTCTCTGGAATGACCAAATTGTCACAATCATCCAGAGTAGATAATACCTCCTTAAGCAGTGCGCGGAGATGTTCTAATTTAAATTTAAATGTCACAACATCAGGTTCAGCTTGATGAGAAATTTTTCCTGAATCTGAAATTTCTCCCTCAGACAAACCTCCCTTATGGCCCCTTCAGATTGGTGTGAGGATATGACAGAACAATTATCATCAGCGTCCTCTTGCTCTTCAGTGTTTAAAACAGAGCAATCGCGCTTTCTCTGATAAGTAGGCATTTTGGATAAAAGATTTGCTATGGAGTTATCCATTACAGCCGTTAATTGTTGCATGGTAATAAGTATTGGCGCACTAGATGTACTAGGGGCCTCCTGCATGGGCAAAACTGGTGTAGACACAGTAGGAGATGATGTAGTATCATGTTTACTCCCCTCATTTGAGGAATCATCTTGGGCAATATCATTATTTGTGGCAGTACTGTCCTTACTTTGTTTGGACGCTATGGCACAATTATCACATAAATTTAAATGGGGAGACACATTGGCTTTCATACATATAGAACATAGCTTATCTGAAGGTACAGACATGTTAAACAGGCTTAAACTTGTCAACAATGCACAAAAAACGTTTTAAAATAAAACCGTTACTGTCACTTTAAATTTCAAACAGAAAACACTTTATTACTGAATATGTGAAAAAGTATGAAAGAATTGTTCAAAAATTACCAAATTTTCACCACAGTGTCTTAAAGCCTTAAAAGTATTGCACACCAAATTTCAGAGCTTTAACCCTTAAAATAACGGAACCGGAGCCGTTTTTCAATTTAACCCCTATACAGTCCCAGATACAGTCTTTGCTAAGACCCAACCAAGCCCTGAGGGGAATACGATACCAAATGACGCCTTCTAAAAGCTTTTTCAGAGATTCTTAGATCCTCACACATGCATCTGCATGCCCTGCTCTCAAAAAACAACTGCGCATTAATGGCGCGAAAATGAGGCTCAGTCTATGACTAGAAAGGCCCCCTGACTGAAAAAGGTGTCCAATACAGTGCCTGCCGTTTTATAAACATTCCCCAAGATTATAAATGTCAATAGTTAGCCTAAATTTGAATAATATGCACAAATAAAGCAATCGATTTAGCCCATAAAAATGTCTAACAGTTTTTTAGCCCATAATAAGCCCTTTATTCTGTTTGTTTTTGACTAAGAAAATGGCTTACCGGTCCCCATGAGGGAAAATGACAGCCTTCCAGCATTACACAGTCTTGTTAGAAATATGGCTAGTCATACCTTAAGCAGAAAAGTCTGCTGTTTCCCCCAACTGAAGTTACTTCATCTCAACAGTCCTATGTGGAAACAGCAATCGATTTTAGTTACTGTCTGCTAAAATCATCTTCCTCTTACAAACAGAAATCTTCATCCTTTTCTGTTTCAGAGTAAATAGTACATACCAGCACTATTTTAAAATAACAAACACTTGATAGAAGAATAAAAACTACATTTAAACACCAAAAAAACTCTTAACCATCTCCGTGGAGATGTTGCCTGTGCAACGGCAAAGAGAATGACTGGGGTGGGCGGAGCCTAGGAGGGATCATGTGACCAGCTTTGCTGGGACTCTTTGCCATTTCCTGTTGGGGAAGAGAATATCCCACAAGTAAGGATGACGCCGTGGACCGGACACACCAATGTTGGAGAAATGGCTTACACAATACCGCTTGCGCAAAACCGCTGGTGTCTCACTTGTAATATCAGCGAAATGAAAATGGCTTACACAATACCGCTTGCGCGAAACCGCTGGGGTCTCACTTGTAATATCAGCGAAATGAAAATGGCTTACACAATACCGCTTGCGCAAAATCGCTGGGGTCTCACTTGTAATATCAGCGAAATGAAAATAGCTTGCAAAAACACAATACCGCTTGCGCAAAACCGCTGGGGTCTCACTTGTAATATCAGCGAAATGAAAATGGCTTACACAATACCGCTTGCGCAAAACCGCTGGGGTCTCACTTGTAATATCAGCGAAATGAAAATGGCTTACACAATAACGCTTGCGCAAAACCGCTGGGGTCTCACTTGTAATATCAGCGAAATGAAAATGGCTTACACAATACCGCTTGCGCAAAACCGCTGGGGTCTCACTTGTAATATCAGCGAAATGAAAATGGCTTACACAATACCGCTTGCGCAAAACCGCTGGGGTCTCACTTGTAATATCAGCGAAATGAAAATGGCTTACACAATACCGCTTGCGCAAAACCGCTGGGGTCTCACTTGTAATATCAGCGAAATGAAAATGGCTTACACAATACCGCTTGCGCAAAACCGCTGGGGTCTCACTTGTAATATCAGCGAAATGAAAATAGCTTGCAAAAACACAATACCGCTTGCGCAAAACAGCTGGGGTCTCCCTTGTAATATCAGCGAAATGAAAATGGCTTACACAATACCGCTTGCGCAAAACCGCTGGGGTCTCACTTGTAATATCAGCGAAATGAAAATGGCTTACACAATACCGCTTGCGCAAAACCGCTGGGGTCTCACTTGTAATATCAGCGAAATGAAAATGGCTTACACAATACCGCTTGCGCAAAACCGCTGGGGTTTCACTTGTAATATCAGCGAAAATGAAAATAGCTTGCAAAAACACAATACCGCTTGCGCAAAACCGCTGGGGTCTCACTTGTAATCTAGCCCACAGAGATTAGAATTAGACCTTAAAGGGACATAACCCCCCCCCAAAAAGGGTTTTTAAGAATCGGATACATTTCTAAATAACTAGTTCAGATTTACTTCTATTATCACATTTGTTAATCTTCTTTATTGCATTGCTGAATCATAAGAAATACACGACTGGGAGCTAGCTGAACACAATGGATAAGACAATGAAAAGATGCATATATGTACTGCCCTTCCTAAGCTTCCTACTCCCCTAGAATCTCACATACTGAGGTAACTGCCCTTCCTAAGCTTCCCCCTCCCCTAGGATCTCACATACTGAGGTAACTGCCCTTCCTAAGCTTCCTCCTCCCCTAGGATCTCACATACTGAGGTAACTGCCCTTCCTAAGCTTCCTCCTCCCCTAGAATCTCACATACTGAGGTAACTGCCCTTCCTAAGCTTCCTCCTCCCCTAGAATCTCACATACTGAGGTAACTGCCCTTCCTAAGCTTCCTCCTCCCCTAGGATCTCACATACTGAGGTAACTGCCCTTCCTAAACTTCCTCCTCCCTTAGGATCTCACAAACTGAGGTAAGTGCCCTTCCAAAGCTTCCTCCTCCCCTAGAATCTCACAAACTGAGGTAACTGCCCTTCCTAAGCTTCCTCCTCCCCTAGGATCTCACATACTGAGGTAACTGCTCTTCCTAAGCTTCTACCTCCCCCTAGGATCTCACATACTGAGGTAACTGCCCATCCTAAGCTTCCTCCTCCCCTAGAATCTCACATACTGAGGTAACTGCCCTTCCTACGCTTCCTCCTCCCTTAGGATCTCACATACTGAGGTAACTGCCCTTCCTAAGCTTCCTCCTCCCCTAGGATCTCACATACTGAGGTAACTGCCCATCCTAAGCTTCTTCATCCCCTAGGATCTAACATACTGAGGTAACTGCCCATCCTAAGCTTCCTCCTCCCCTAGGATCTCACATACTGAGGTAACTGCTCTTCCTAAGCTTCTACCTCCCCCTAGGATCTCACATACTGAGGTAACTGCCCTTCCTAAGCTTCCTCCTCCCTTAGGATCTCAAATACTGAGGTAACTGCCCATCCTAAGCTTCCTCCTCCCCTAGGATCTCACATACTGAGGTAACTGCCCATCCTAAGCTTCCTCCTCCCCTAGGATCTCACATACTGAGGTAAATGCCCTTCCTAAGCTTCCTCCTCCCTTAGGATCTCACATACTGAGGTAACTGCCCTTCCTAAGCTTCCTCCTACCTTAGGATCTCACATATTGAGGTAACTGCCCTTCCTAAGCTTCTTCCTCCCCTAGTATCTCACATACTGAGGTAACTGCCCTTCCTAAGCTTCCTCCTCCCCTAGGATCTCAAATACTGAGGTAACTGCCCTTCCTAAGCTTACTCCTCCCTTATGATCTCACATACTGAGGTAACTGCCCTTCCTAAGCTTCCTGCTCTCATAGGATCTCACAAACTGAGGTAACTGCCCTTCCTAAGCTTCTTCCTCCCCTAGGATCTCAAATACTGAGGTAACTGCCCTTCCTAAGCTTCCTCCTCCCTTAGGATCTCACATACTGAGGTAAGTACCCTTCCTAAGCTTCCTCCTCCCCTAGGATCTCACATACTGAGGTAACTGCCCTTCCTAAGCTTCCTCCTCCCTTAGGATCTCACATACTAAGGTAACTGCCCTTCCTAAGCTTCCTCCTCCCCTAGGATCTCACATACTGAGGTAACTGCCCTTCCTAAGCTTCCTCCTCCCTTAGGATCTCACATACTGAGGTAACTGCCCTTCCTAAGCTTCCTCCTCCCCTAGGATCTCACATACTGAGGTAACTGCCCATCCTAAGCTTCTTCCTCTCCTAGAATCTCACATACTGAGGTAACTGCCCTTCCAAAGCTTCCTCCTCCCTTAGGATCTCACATACTGAGGTAACTGCCCTTCCTAAGCTTCTTCCTCCCCTAGAATCTCACATACTGAGGTAACTGCCCTTCCAAAGCTTCCTCCTCCCCTTAGGATCTCACATACTGAGGTAACTGCCCTTCCTAAGCTTCCTCCTCCCCTAGGATCTCACATACTGAGGTAACTGCCCTTCCTAAGCTTCCTCCTCCCCTAGGATCTCACATACTTAGGTAACTGCCCTTCCTAAGCTTCCTCCTCCCCTAGAATATCCCATACTGAGGTAACTGCCCTTCCTAAGCTTCCTCCTCCCCTAGTATCTCACATACTGAGGTAACTGCCCATCCTAAGCTTCCTCCTCCCTTAGGATCTCACATACTGATGTAACTGCCCTTCCTAAGTTTCCTCCTCCCTTAGGATCTCACATACTGAGGTAACTGCCCTTCCTAAGTTTCCTCCTCCCCTAGGATCTCACATACTGAGGTAACTGCCCTTCCTAAGCTTCCTCCTCCCTTAGGATCTCACATACTGAGGTAACTGCCCTTCCTAAGCTTCCTCCTCCCCTAGGATCTCACATACTGAGGTAACTGCCCTTCCTAAGCTTCTACCTCCCATAGGATCTCACATACTGAGGTAACTGCCCTTCCTAAGCTTCCTCCTCCCCTAGGATCTCACATACTGAGGTAACTGCCCTTCCTAAGCTTCCTCCTCCCTTAGGATCTCACATACTGAGGTAACTGCCCTTCCTAAGCTTCCTCCTCCCCTAGTATCTCACATACTGAGGTAACTGCCCTTCCTAAGCTTCCTCCTCCCTTAGGATCTCACATACTGAGGTAACTGCCCTTCCTAAGCTTCCCCCTCCCCTAGGATCTCACATACTGAGGTAACTGCCCTTCCTAAGCTTCCTCCTCCCCTAGGATCTCACATACTGAGGTAACTGCCCTTCCAAAGCTTCCTCCTCCCCTAGTATCTCACATACTGAGGTAACTGCCCTTCCTAAGCTTCCTCCTCCCCTAGGATCTCACATACTGAGGTAACTGCCCTTCCTAAGCTTCCTCCTCCCCTAGAATCTCACATACTGAGGTAACTGCCCTTCCTAAGCTTCCTACTCCCCTAGGATCTCACATACTGAGGTAACTGCCCTTCCTAAGCTTCCTCCTCCCATAGGATCTCACATACTGAGGTAACTGCCCTTCCTAAGCTTCCTCCTCCCCTAGTATCTCACATACTGAGGTAACTGCCCTTCCTAAGCTTCCTCCTCCCCTAGGATCTCACATACTGAGGTAACTGCCCTTCCTAATCTTCCTCCTCCCCTAGTATCTCACATACAGAGGTAACTGCCCTTCCTAAGCTTCCTCCTCCCCTAGGATCTCACATACTGAGGTAACTGCCCTTCCTAAGCTTCTACCTCCCCTAGGATCTCACATACTGAGGTAACTGCCCTTCCTAAGCTTCCTCCTCCCCTAGGATCTCACATACTGAGGTAACTGCCCTTCCTAAGCTTCCTCCTCCCCTAGGATCTCACATACTGAGGTAACTGCTCTTCCTAAGCTTCTACCTCCCCTAGGATCTCACATACTGAGGTAACTGCCCTTCCTAAGCTTCTTCCTCCCCTAGGATCTCACATACTGAGGTAACTGCCCTTCCTAAGCTTCCTCCTCCCCTAGGATCTCACATACTGAGGTAACTGCCCTTCCTAAGCTTCCTCCTCCCTAGGATCTCACATACTGAGGTAACTGCCCTTCCTAAGCTTCCTCCTCCCCTTAGGATCTCACATACTGAGGTAACTGCCCTTCCTAAGCTTCCTCCTCCCCTAGGATCTCACATACTGAGGTAACTGCCCTTCCCAAGCTTCCTCCTCCCCTAGGATCTCACATACTGAGGTAACTGCCCTTCCTAAGCTTCCTCCTCCCCTAGGATCTCACATACTGAGGTAACTGCCCTTCCTAAGCTTCCTTCATCCCCTAGGATCTCACATACTGAGGTAACTGCCCTTCCTAAGCTTCCTCCTCCCCTAGGATCTCACATACTGAGGTAACTGCCCTTCCTAAGCTTCCTCCTCCCCTAGGATCTCACATACTGAGGTAACTGCCCTTCCTAAGCTTCCTCCTCCCCTTAGGATCTCACATACTGAGGTAACTGCCCTTCCTAAGCTTCCTCCTCCCCTAGGATCTCACATACTGAGGTAACTGCCCTTCCTAAGCTTCCTCCTCCCCTAGGATCTCACATACTGAGGTAACTGCCCTTCCTAAGCTTCCTCCTCCCCTAGGATCTCACATACTGAGGTAACTGCCCTTCCCAAGCTTCCTCCTCCCTTAGGATCTCACATACTGAGGTAACTGCCCTTCCTAAGCTTCTCCTCCCCTAGGATCTCACATACTGAGGTAACTGCCCTTCCTAAGCTTCCTCCTCCCCTAGGATCTCACATACTGAGGTAACTGCCCTTCCTAAGCTTCCTCCTCCCCTAGGATCTCACATACTGAGGTAACTGCCCTTCCTAAGCTTCCTCCTCCCCTAGGATCTCACATACTGAGGTAACTGCCCTTCCTAAGCTTCCTCCTCCCCTAGGATCTCACATACTGAGGTAACTGCCCTTCCTAAGCTTCCTCCTCCCTAGGATCTCACATACTGAGGTAACTGCCCTTCCTAAGCTTCCTCCTCCCCTAGGATCTCACAATACTGAGGTAACTGCCCTTCCTAAGCTTCCTCCTCCCCTAGGATCTCACATACTGAGGTAACTGCCCTTCCTAAGCTTCCTCCTCCCCTAGGATCTCAAATACTGAGGTAACTGCCCTTCCTAAGCTTCTACCTCCCCTAGGATCTCACATACTGAGGTAACTGCCCTTCCTAAGCTTCCTCCTCCCCTAGGATCTCACATACTGAGGTAACTGCCCTTCCTAAGCTTCCTCCTCCCCTAGGATCTCACATACTGAGGTAACTGCCCTTCCTAAGCTTCCTCCTCCCCTAGGATCTCACATACTGAGGTAACTGCCCTTCCTAAGCTTCCTCCTCCCCTAGGATCTCACATACTGAGGTAACTGCCCATCCTAAGCTTCCTCCTCCCCTAGGATCTCACATACTGAGGTAACTGCTCTTCCTAAGCTTCCTCCTCCCCTAGGATCTCACATACTGAGGTAACTGCCCTTCCTAAGCTTCCTCCTCCCCTAGGATCTCACATACTGAGGTAACTGCCCTTCCTAAGCTTCCTCCTCCCCTAGGATCTCACATACTGAGGTAACTGCCCTTCCTAAGCTTCCTCCTCCCTTAGGATCTCACATACTGAGGTAACTGCCCTTCCTAAGCTTCCTCCTCCCCTAGGATCTCACATACTGAGGTAACTGCCCTTCCTAAGCTTCCTCCTCCCCTAGGATCTCACATACTGAGGTAACTGCCCTTCCTAAGCTTCCTCCTCCCCTAGGATCTCACATACTGAGGTAACTGCCCTTCCTAAGCTTCCTCCTCCCCTAGGATCTCACATACTGAGGTAACTGCCCTTCCTAAGCTTCCTCCTCCCCTAGGATCTCACATACTGAGGTAACTGCCCTTCCTAAGCTTCCTCCTCCCCTAGGATCTCACATACTGAGGTAACTGCCTTCCTAAGCTTCCTCCTCCCCTAGGATCTCACATACTGAGTTAACTGCCCTTCCTAAACTTCCTCCTCCCTTAGGATCTCACATACTGAGGTAACTGCCCTTCCTAAGCTTCCTCCTCCCTTAGGATCTCACATACTGAGGTAACTAGCCTTCCTAAGCTTCCTTCTTCCATAGGGTCTCACATACTGAGGTAACTGATAATCCTAAGCTTCCTCCTCCCCTAGGATCTCACATACTGAGGTAACTGCCCTTTCTAAGCTTCCTCCTCCCCTAGGATCTCACATACTGAGGTAACTGCCCTTCCCAAGCTTCCTCCTCCCCTAGAATCTCACATACTGAGGTAACTGCCCTTCCTAAGCTTCCTCCTCCCCTAGGATCTCACATACTGAGGTAACTGCTCTTCCTAAGCTTCCTCCCTTAGGATCTCACATACTGAGGTAACTGCCCTTCCTACACTTCCTCCTCCCCTAGAATCTCACATACTGAGGTAACTGCCCTTCCTAAGCTTCCTCCTCCCCTAGGATCTCACATACTGAGGTAACTGCCCTTCCTAAGCTTTCTCCTCCCTTAGGATCTCACATACTGAGGTAACTGCCCTTCCTAAGCTTCCTCCTCCCCTAGGATCTCACATACTAAGTTAACTGCTCTTCCTAAGCTTCCTCCTCCCCTAGGATCTCACATACTGAGGTAACTGTCCTTCCTAAGCTTCCTCCTCCCCTAGGATCTCACATACTGAGGTAACTGCCCTTCCTAAGCTTCCTCCTCCCCTAGGATCTCACATACTGAGGTAACTGCCCTTCCTAAGCTTCCTCCTCCCTTAGGATCTCACATACTGAGGTAACTGCCCTTCCTAAGCTTCCTCCTCCCCTAGGATCTCACATACTGAGGTAACTGCCCTTCCTAAGCTTCCTCCTCCCCTAGGATCTCACATACTGAGGTAACTGCCCTTCCTAAGCTTCCTCCTCCCCTAGGATCTCACATACTGAGGTAACTGCCCTTCCTAAGCTTCCTCCTCCCTAGGATCTCACATACTGAGGTAACTGCCCTTCCTAAGCTTCCTCCTCCCCTAGGATCTCACATACTGAGGTAACTGCCCTTCCTAAGCTTCCTCCTCCCCTAGGATCTCACATACTGAGGTAACTGCCCTTCCTAAGCTTCCTCCTCCCCTAGGATCTCACATACTGAGGTAACTGCCCTTCCTAAGCTTCCTCCTCCCCTAGGATCTCACATACTGAGGTAACTGCCCTTCCTAAGCTTCCTCCTCCCCTAGGATCTCACATACTGAGGTAACTGCCCTTCCTAAGCTTCCTCCTCCCCTAGGATCTCACATACTGAGGTAACTGCCCTTCCTAAGCTTCCTCCTCCCCTAGGATCTCACATACTGAGGTAACTGCCCTTCCTAAGCTTCCTCCTCCCCTAGGATCTCACATACTGAGGTAACTGCCCTTCCTAAGCTTCCTCCTCCCCTAGGATCTCACATACTGAGGTAACTGCCCTTCCTAAGCT
>NW_026511251.1:0-146719 GCF_027579735.1 Bombina bombina | reverse complement strand
AAGGCTGAGAGTCAGAAGTAGTAACACTTACAGCGTAGTCGGAAGAGCAGGCTAGAGCTGAGTAGCGAGAGAGAGAGCAGCTGGCGTGTGACGTCACCGCGGTAGTTGCGGAGCTCCGTGGAAGTGCTGAGACAGGAGACAGGAGCGTCCAAGGTAATTGTAAGAAAACAATTCAAGTGGAGGTTAGTAAATCACAGGAGTTTCAGAGGAAACTGAAGGTTGCAAGTAAAAAGCAACAGCAGCAAAGTTCGTGACAAAACTTGAATTCCAAAGAAAAAAGTTGCTGGTAGCAAATTTGAGTGAGCAGAGTTCAGACAAAACTGGCTAGGCAATTGAAGTGTATATCAATACTAAGCAAAGAATGATTGAAACAGGTGTGCCTTAAATAGGGTGGAGACAGGTATGAGAAGCAGTGATCCTTAAAGGAACAGTACAACCAAGGATAGTGTATATGGCAGAGATGTATATCCTGACAATTGGTGTGTGACGTCCAGAGGAGCCAGGATCAAATAATGAGGAGATTCGGAGATATGAGGTTGCGCTTAACAAAAAAAGTCAACCTCATAAGGGACTGGGTACAAGCCCGTAAAAGAGGGGGCAAAAGAGAGGCCCCGCGGAAACTGTACCTACTCCCTTATGAGGTGACTTTATGCGAGCTCCTCAATCTCCGGGTCCCCAAAAGATTTAGATCCTCGCCATCCTCGGCCTCCTCTTCTTCCCTCCCAGCTGCGGGATCTGAAAGTCCTGACGCGGGGGCCAGGGCAGCTGCTTCTCCGTCCGGTGGCCTGGGAGGAGATGGAGAATCTGAACCAGGTAATTACCCAACTTCATATAATATCTTAATATTTGTTTTTTTTTTAAAAAATGTGTATATAGTCAGATACTAAACATATAAAGATCTCACCACATACACTACATATGATGTTTAGATATCTGATTTTATATTAGTGACACATGAAATAGGAATGATGTTTCTTGCGCTCTACAGAATATGCGTCACAGAGCGAAAATGGAATAGCGCATACATGTTAACATGGGTTAGCTGTGGGACTTCCGGTGGGCGGGCCATAGGAACGGTCGCATGAAGAAGGAGCTCCGCGACCGCTCCTGTAATAACAGTAAAATCTGTTACCTAAACCCGACCAGACAACTACCTTGGGCTGTAGGGAGAGAAGCTAGCCCGGTAAATAAAAGGAGGGAGCGAGAGATCTGCTCCACCACCGGAGGGTAAAGTATTTAGTAGCGCGATAGGCGCAGTACGATCCACTCACGTGGACGAAAAGTAACTGACATTACAAGTTGATTAATGGCACAGACACACTGAACGGAGTGCCTTGACAATCGGAGTTGACAGGAGAATAGTACAGAGACACAAGGCTGTATATCATCTAGCTTACCGCGACCACGAGGTATTTCTGTCTCAGGCCACATAAAGCAACACTGAAAACAAAAAGAGACAATTACCGATGTTATGGCATCCAGCACTTGCAACACAGTTAATGGGCTTTTCAAATCTGCCTATAGCACACAATACGGGGATGCAGAAAAGGGACATTAAATGACCGAATTATAAATGACCGGATATCTCCCTCTCCGGACTTAAACAGCTACAAGGCCCCGGATGTGAGGGCAGAAGGCCACACTAATGTAACATTGAGAAGCTAGGTGGGTGCTTTTATATCATTATCAGGACATTACATACTCATAATTAAAGCTGCAAGCACCCCCTATAAGGAAAGGCAAATAAAAAGTGGCGTATACTTCCAACACAAACAGGGAATAAAAGAGGGATCTGATCCTGGGTCAAGGACACAACACCCAGACATACTAGGAACTACACTTAGACCTTGCGGTTTGGCTCAGGCTCGGTGGCCTTTATTCTTATAAAAATCACTGTATGCAGAAATATTACAGCAGCTTTCAGAAAGCTACGAGCACAATGGCGGCAAGAAATAAACAAACAGACAGGAAAGCCAAACATCAGGCTGAGACACAGATGGCGGCAGGAGGAGGGGAGATTGAATACGACGCCATGAATCCAGACCCACACCCTATAGTCGCACAGCTCTCGGCCTTATTTCTCCCCAAATTGGAGCACCTACAAACTGGCCAAGACGCCATGGCGGCTGACCTGAAACAGATGGCCAACAGAATCACCAGAGCGGAACATCGGGTGTCAGGGGTAGAAGATCTGCAAAGGTCCCAAGCCACAACTATAACAGCACTACAAAAGCAAAATACAATACTATCAGAGAAACTAGATGATCTAGAAAATAGATCACGAAGAAATAACCTTCGTATAGTGGGGCTGCCAGAAACTGTGGCCAGCACCACCCTCATTAACTTTGCTGAACAAACACTGCCAGAGATCCTGAAAATACCAAACTCCTTGACGCCCTTTTGTGTAGAGAGAGCACATAGGGTGGGGACCCCAGGAGGGAACAGAGACCAGTCAAAATTCCCGAGACAAGTAATGGTCAAGTATCTAAACTTCCAACATAAGGTGACCATCCTAAGAGCATACAGACAAAACGGCCCGATACAGTTTGAAGGGAGAAGGTTACTGATCTTTCAAGATTATTCAATCGAAGTAACCAGGAGAAGACGAGAATTTGCACCATACTGTAAAACACTCATAGAAAAAGGAAGACAAGTTTCACTACTGTACCCTGCAAAGTTAAGGATCCACACACCAACGGGACATAAACTCTTTGACTCCACTAGACAGCTGCAAAAGTTTCTAGAGGAAGAAGAAAAAGACACTGCTGCAGGAAGAAATGTCCCAGACTGACATTGAGAGAGTCTAAGATCCATTCTCGGGATGCCATTTAGGGGGTGAAATTGAACTTATTGTTGTTCTGAGGGATGGGGCCTAATCGCCCTTAGAGTCATGATGAGAGCCCTCGATGCACATTCTAAATACAGAATCAGGAAGATCTACATACAGTAAATTAACTTGAAGGTAAAGAATCTTGTCATAATTGTCTATAAGAATCACTTAAACAATCATATCATAGGTGAGGGAGATAAAGGTTAAATAGTCCCTACTTATAGGAACTTATAAAAGAGATTTAAATGCTGATATTATTAGCTATGTTTGTTTTGTTGTTTCATCATGTTGTACACAGTAATTATGTATGTTATATTTCACCTGTTGAGCATGTTGTGCGGATAACCTTGTGTAACGTTTACTCAAACCTGAGCAGGGGTGGGGAGCTTAAAACTGATAATTTCTTAGGTAGGTATTGTGATGTTGACCCTAACCAAATACTCAATCTTACAGACAGCAGTGTGTTACTTTGCCATATGACAGGCTTGACTGAGACTGCTTATGACACCATGAGCCGGCATAAGACACGTAAACACGGTAAGATACTTCCTTATACAAGCAGTGCGGAGCCATGGCACAACTAAACATCATTGCGTGGAATGTGGGAGGCATTACGTCTCCCATCAAACGCAAAGCCATTCTAAAACACCTTAGATCCCTTAAAACTGACATAGCAATATTGGAGGAAACTCATCTAACTCAAGTAGAACACCAGAAACTGAAACAGGGCTGGGTGGCAGAAGTAGTGTACACCCCATACGAATCACGCAGAGCGAGGGGAATAGCGGTCCTCTTTAAAAAAGGACTCCCATACACCATAATTAACAAGACAATAGACACGGAAGGGCGTTACATTATCCTACACCTTAAAATACAGGAGCTCGCTCTGGTGCTATGTGGAGTATATGGGCCACCCAACCAGAAGCATGAATTTTGGACCGGGTTGCACAATAAACTATTACCATTTATTCACCTACCATTGGTGATAGGAGGGGATTTTAACATTGCTCCGCACACGCCCGTAGATAGATTTAGAGACCCGGCCTGGAGGGGTACCACCCCTGGAATCAACAGGAATGCTAAAATAGAGACCCGCATCATGACTAAATTTCAAAACACACTGGGACTCAGAGATATTTGGAGAGATAGGAACCCGGAAGGGAAAAATTACACTTGCATTTCCACCGCAAAACACACCATGTCCCGCATAGACTACTTCTTACTCTCCATGTCACTGACCCCAAAGGTGGAAAACGCAAAAATACTAGATATAACCCTCTCAGACCACACACCCATTCAGTTGCGATTAAGTCTGGGGGCACCAGAACGGAGGGGACACACATGGAGATTCCCAGCATACCTATATAATGATGTTAACTTTCACACCTTCCTTAACAAAGAGTGGCAGTACTATAGCGAGGCCAACTCTGCCCATAGAGATAAACCGATGTTATTCTGGGAGGCCGCTAAAGCGGTCTTGAGAGGAGCAATCACAACCTACACGATAAAACTGAAAAAACAATATAAAGCAAGAGCAGAACTCCTCCTCCGACAACTTAAAAATGCATACAATAAATACTTAAGATACCACACCACACAAAACAGAGAACATTACTATGCGGTCAAACAACAAAGGGACACATACCTATTGGATAGCTCCTTGAGAACATTAAATAGGGCTTCAGGCCTCTTCTACAGGCATGGTAACAAGACAGGCAAATATCTGGCAGCACTGACAAAGATTATAAGGCCAAACAATTTAATAACTAGCATAAAAGTGGGGGACTCCATGGAGAAAGACAATGATAGGATAGCGCAGGCCTTTAGGGAGTACTACCAAAACCTTTACTGTCCCGCAGACATTGACACTGAGCTTAGAGACCAATTTTGGTCACATCTGCAACTGCCTCGCCTGTCTGACTCAGAGTCGGATGCCTTGAATTTACCCATAACCAAACAGGAAATAACCTGTGTTATCAGGGGGTCCCCACAAGGGAAAACGCCAGGTCCTGATGGACTGCCAGGCGAATTTTATAAGATCTTGCTCCCAAATGTTGTGGAGGACCTAGAAACACTATATAACGGCCTACTGGCTGGACAAATTGATATCTCAAATAGATTTGTAGAAGCTAATATTACGCTGATAGCCAAACCAGGAAAAGACCCAACTTTGAGGGAGTCGTACAGACCTATCTCGCTCCTAAACAGCGATTATAAAATCCTAACTAAAATCCTAGCAAATAGATTAATGAAAATTCTGCAATCCCTCCTTCATAAAGATCAGACAGGATTTGTTAAGGGCCGCTCCTCTGTCTCGAATATTAGAAAGCTTCAGTTAATTCTCTCCCACTACTGGGTTAACTATAACATATCGGACATACCGTCCCCGCTCCCGGAAGCGTGCCTTCTGGCCGTGGACGCGGAGAAGGCTTTTGATAAAGTCTTATGGGGACATTTATTCTATTCTTTGGAGAAATTTGGGATCCGAGGGGAATTTCTGCAAATGGTCCGGCGGCTTTATTCTGACCCTAGGGCAGCATTGATTATTAATGGAGGACTCTCCGAATCCTTCAAACTAGGAAGGGGGACCAGGCAGGGATGCCCCCTCTCCCCACTATTGTTCGACTTGGCATTGGAACCGCTGGCAGTGAAAATTAGGAATACACTACAGGGCCTTAAGATAGGGAAGGAGACGATTCATCTGTCTCTGTACGCAGATGACATGATTTTAGCTATTCCCAACCCGCCTACCAATCTACCACCCCTGATCTCCATAATTAAAATGTTCGGGGAAATTTCGGGGTATCAGATAAATAACAGCAAATCAGAACTTCTGTGGCTGCATCCTGAGGGAGGAGTGAGGCTGCCAGATTTTCAATTTAAGATAGTAAGGAGTAGCTTCAAATATTTGGGAATCCAGCTGAGTGCTAATCCACATAAATGGTATGACCTCAACTACAGACAATTGATAGGATCCATAGTGTCTCAACTAAAAGCTTGGGGAGGCCTGCCTTTGTCCCTGACGGGTAGGATCAGCCTGATAAAGATGTCCATTTTTCCCAGGATATTGTATACAATGCAGATGCTGCCTCTCACGCTTAGAAAATCTGACCTCAATACCCTTAATAAAACAATTCTGGCCTTTGTCTGGAACAACAAAAAACATAGAGTCAGCCTACAAAAACTTACAGCTACAAGAGGAATGGGAGGTTTTGGCCTACCTAATATCAAGCTATATAATTGGGTCACATCTGGGAAAATAGTGTTAGACTGGCTGACAGGGGAGGGCTGTTTTGCACACTCACAGCTAGAGCAGGAGCTGATTGCCCCCATGTCATTAGAAATGTTACCACACCTAACTAGAACACAAGCTGAGAAGGCGATGGGTTCACATCTGCCCCTTATTGAACCACTGAGAGCATGGCAAAAAGTATGTAAATGGTTGAAAATAGACAATACATATTCTAAACATCTTCCCTTGAGGGGAAACCCTAATTTTATAGCAGGCTACTCTACCAAGCCCTTTTTGATATGGTACGAGAGGGGCCTAAAGAAGGTTAGTCAATTGTTCAAAATGGGAACAAGTGTGGTCAAGACTTTTCAGGAGTTGCAAAGAGAGTTTGAAATACCGAATATACATCACTATGCATATCTGCAAACCAAGCACTATGTTAACCAGATAATTAGAGGCTCACCGTCCCTAGTGGGACACTCAGGGTTGGAGGCTACTATATCAGTCTTCAAACATGGCAAACATTCCATCTCATTGCTTTACAGAACATTACTACACGACATTGAAAAGCACACTATAAATAACATAGTTTTGAGGTGGTCTGACGCTCTGGACATTGAGGTGACACACCAGGTGATCATTGATAGCTTTCAACACATTAGAAAGGCCACTTTGGCCACAGATCTCAGGGAAGCCCATACAAAGATGCTCCATCAGGCCTACATGATCCCGAAAGTCCTTAAGAAATGGAATACAACAATACCTAACATATGTCCGAAGTGTCAGTTCATGGATCCCAGCATACTCCACTTTATACTCAACTGTCCACATATTAGGAAGTACTGGGCTCAGATAGCTTATTGGATTAAGGTTCTCACTTCAACTGACACCCCTCTCAGAGAGGAACAAATCTTGTTCCTGAAACTAGATAATACCCCGGTAGCTGCCAGACCCTTTATTATTAATGTGATTATTTTGGCCAAGAAACTTATTCTGAAACATTGGCCTTCTGGCAAAATCCCGAAACTTAATGAGTTGAAAAACCTCATCCTCACACAGCTCACTAAGGAAAAGTGGGACACATTGGAAGACCCAAATAAAAGAACAGCGAAATTTTTTGAAAAGTGGGAACCCTTTATGCACACACTAGCCAGAGAGACACAGAAACAAATTATCTATCCATTTAGAGACACTATTTACATCTTAGAAAAACAGCTCACAGGACAGTGGACTTTCGACTGACAGTGTTGTGAGAGAGGGAACGTTTATACTCACGCTATCACATATGAACTATGTCACAAAACAGGTTGTGCCAGGTAAAACCAGAACTGTACAGATGAATACCAAGATTGTAATGCCAAGCTACAGCATGCTCACTGTTCATTGTTGAATGTTAATTGTTAACTGATCCCCTTGAGAGGTTCCTTTAGGGGTCAGTCTATCTTAGTATAATTTGTTTATGTTTATTATAAAATGGCTGGAAAGAACGAACTCTATTGAATCACATAAATTCACTAACATTACTAGCAGAACTGATTGGACTTTGAATTGAGTATGGTACCCTCATAATAGTGAACTCTGCAACATGTATCTTGGATCATTTGTCATACTTATCAATGTATTGTATTGTTCTGAAAAGCCGAAATAAAGAAAGTTTATAAAAAAAAAACATGGGTTAGCTGTAAGTGGCATTGCTTTATACATGTTGGTCAAATGACGGATGCGTAATTCCGCTTGGAATCATTGCGCAATGATCGCAAAAATGGAATTGCGCATACACGTTAACATGGGTTAGCTGTAAGTGGCATTGCTTTATACATGTTGGTCAAATGACGGATGCGTAATTCCGCTTGGAATCATTGCGCAATGATCGCGAAAATGGAATTGCGCATACACGTTAACATGGGTTAGCTGTAAGTGGCATTGCTTTATACATGTTGGTCAAATGACGGATGCGTAATTCCGCTTGGAATCATTGCGCAATGATCGCGAAAATGGAATTGCGCATACACGTTAACATGGGTTAGCTGTAAGTGGCATTGCTTTATACATGTTGGTCAAAGACGGATGCGTAATTCCGCTTGGAATCATTGCGCAATGATCGCAAAAATGGAATTGCGCATACATGTTAACATGGGTTAGCTGTAAGTGGCATTGCTTTATACATGTTGGTCAAATGACGGATGCGTAATTCCGCTTGGAATCATTGCGCAATGATCGCGAAAATGGAATTGCGCATACACGTTAACATGGGTTAGCTGTAAGTGGCATTGCTTTACACATGTTGGTCAAAATGAAATGTGAATTATTATATATGTGAAGAATACAGTATTCTTATTTTCAATATTATACATAATAAAAAAAGAAGAATCCAAATAAATTATAACAAATGCCCATCAATTGATGAGAATGAAATAACACCAAAAAATAATTTAAGCTACAGTAAACAACACAACTGATTGAAAATAAGAGTACAGGATATATTTATCATGAATTGAATTGAGGAAACAATTAACTCATGGGACTACCAAAGGATTAATATTTTTTTATTGATTTGCTAATAATGTAAAGATTTTAAACATGGCATGATTTGTATTAATGATATCCAATCCTCATTTAATATATTACAGATCTGGATGTTGGTGCTGGATTCTCAAGGCAGGGCTTGTCACAGTATGGTATGTCTCATTTTAATTGACATTTGTCTTAGAAACATGGACAGAACATTACATACTAAATCCACATTGTTCAATATTTATATGTATCTGCAAAATGGATTTTAAAACCTTTTGCAAATAAGAATAAATAAAACAAAAAAATAGGATTACATTGTAAGACTACTCTGATTTTTTTTTTTAATTTAAGATATCCCATCTATTCTGGATGTCTTAATTTTAATGTCAGATTCTTTGAATGTCCAATTTATATTCTTCCCTTGTGTATTGCTTAATCTTATTTGTATACATTTTTAAATAATACATACAATTTTGCATATGTTTAGATTTTAAAAATATAGATTCAATTTTTTAAATTGATCACGTCATTTAAGGGACATGCCAACTAAATTTTACATAGAATTATTTTTAAACGCGATTTTATTGTTTTGTTTAAACATTTTATGAGCTACATTGGTTCAGTCTATTGTTTTATTTCATAAACAAATTAATGGATTTTGGTTTAGGTTAAACAATGCATTACTGGTATTATCCGGCTGTTTTTCTATGCATAAATTGGCATATTTCCAAAAGTTAAAATCATGTGTTCAGATAACAGTAGTACATAGTTTAAAAAAGTATACAATTACACATTTAGAGCTTCATGTCCCTTTAATAGATGAAAATTAAATAATTCTTAGGATATCCTTAAATAACATATTAGATTGGAATTGCATGCTCAATCCCATTCATTACATCAACATATGGAGTAGAGAATTCATTAACAACAATATTGTCAAATCAATATAATTTTATATTAAAGGGATACTGATCTAAAATTATTAATGTTGTCATTCAGATAGAGCATGCAATATTAATCAACATTTATATAATACTATAATCATATGTGAAATATTCAATTGCTAAATGTATTTTAAAATCAAGAATGTACGTTTATCTGCAGCTCAATTTTGGTTGACCAACCTGGGTTTTGATTGATGATTGGTGGATACCTTCAACAAACAATATTTATTGAATCCAATATTGCTTATCTGCCTTTAAGATTAAAATGTAGCAACATTCAAATTATAATAGGAGTCAATGTTAAATCATTTGGAACAGTTTGAACAGTGAAATCAATGATTGAAATAAATCATGTCAGTGTCCCTTTAATAAACAATAGATTCATTCATCTTTACATTCTTTGGATTAGACAATATTGATATATAATTCACATATTCACTGTTGGAGTTACTTTATAGATATCAGCATACTCTAACAGCACCATGATTACATATTTGTACTAATCAATTTGGTTTTGTATTGTGATAAATATGTGTTGTGTCCTAAACAAGATTACTGTACATTGCACAAATGGCTCGATGTGCCACATGTCTTTGTTTATATTTGTCAACAGCTGTTATTCAAAATGTGGTGTGTGTGTATTCTTTTAAGAACATTGATCAATGGGTATATTTAGATATGCAATAGCATAGTATGAGATGAGTTTGATGTCTAATATAGTCAGAAATTAAACATATGTTCAATACATCATTTTTAACAGAATCCCCTTGATTCAATCAAGCATTTGTTTGTTTAATGACTGCTCTATTCTTCACATTTTCAAGTTGATTATTCTTAAAATTCGCTACAGATGTGATTTAGTGCTATCCCAAATGTGTTCACTAATATATATCTATATCATTCATAGAGAGAGTTGGTGTGGGGAGCCCACAGGAATCCAGCAGTGACACAGAGCCACCTTTGCGGTCTCCTGGTAAGTCCATTGACTCATTTATATGTCATTGAAGGTGTATTGGTAATCAATATTATGAGCATGATTCTGATGAAGCATAACATTTGAAACAAACATATAATTTACTCCTCTGATTATATATTAATTTTCTTTGAATATTGAAAGATTAATAATTAAAACTTTCTTAGTCTACACCTTTGTTATTCAGAAGATGTATAGCATATGTTTGTTTCCATGTTCATTTTTGACAACAGTCATCAAGTGATACACACATGAGAAATCTTAAATGTTCTATGTACTATGCTTTTATGATTTTAAAATTAATACAAACAATACATTGAAAATCTGAATCATTGAGAATAACAAATAAAATGTCATTTGTATGCTCCATCAAAATGATGTAAATCATAACTTTGGGTGTGTATATCCTTAATGCAACATTGATGTGTGTCTTTGATCAACAGTAACATATGTTATAATATCTGATCTTAACGTGTACACAATATGTTATGTTTTACAGAGATTGATTTAACATGTGTGACAGAGGTGGAAGAGGCTGCCTTGGAGTCTGATGGTATGTGAAATATATCTATCATGTTTCCAACATGTTGCTTTATTGGAAATCATTTTATTGAAGACATTCAAAGTCTACAGCTTTTGCACTTTAAAAAGGAATATTATTTGTCTGTTCAAATACACTACTGCCCCCTTTCTATATCAGGCAGCATGAAAATATGTGTTTTTTTATTATAAATTTATAATTCATGCCATCATTATGTCACATGCATATTCCAGGCCAAAACACAATAATAATGTTATAATTGTACAGACAGTCATTGATATTCATCTGAGTGCCTATATGCATACCATATCCTCATTTCATAATTGTTTAGAAATTCTAACACACTTCGAAGTATATTGAAAACATCATCAATTTGAAATGCGTTGATTTGATTTCATGATGTATGAGATGTTAATATATTTGGATTATTTTTTTCAGATGGATCCTCCACCTCTGTTCATCTGGTTTCCGCCCCTGCCCAGTCCCCTGACCAGTCACAGACCCCTGCCCATGCCCAGACCCCTGCCCATGCCCAGACCACTGCCCAGGCCCAGACCCCTGCCCAGGCACAGACCACTGCCCAGGCCCAGACCCCTGCCCAGGCACAGACCACTGCCCAGGCCCAGACCCCTGCCCAGGCACAGACTCCTGCCCATGCCCAGACCCCTGCCCAGGCCCAGACCCCTGCCGGCCCTTCCCATTTGTCAGTTCCTGTCCCTCCCAAAAAATGCCCCTTCCCTGACCCTCCCAAAACACGCCCCTTCACCCCCCTTCACCGCTCTCCCCGTATTATGGGCCGTACAGCTGCCCAGACCCCAACTCACCACTCCCCAGCTGTACGGCCTACCCCGGAGCAGCAGCTCATCCCTCCCCAACCCAATCCCATCCCTCCCCAACACAATCCCATCCCTCCCCCCTGTCTCAACCTTCATTGTCCTGGGTGTCGGATTGTCCTTCCCAGGCACAGCTGTAAGTATCATTCAAAATCCACATTATAAGATACTTAAAGGTACACTGAAGGAAAATTGTTTCTATTGTGATTCAAATAGAGCATGCAATGTTAATCAAATTTATAATTTACTACTCATGAATTATTCTTCATTCTCTTGCTATCTTTATTGAAACAAAGAAATGCCTAGAATTAATTTTAAATTGAAAATAATTGTGGACATCATTTCTTTATTGTTGGATGAATGTATCCATCAACCAGCAGGGACAACCAAAGTTGATAAACAAATATGGCCTGCCCTATAAACCTACATTCTTGCATTCAAAATCTAGCTAGAGAATTCTAACATTTAAAGAATATGTGTAATTTTGTCATATTTGTAATGTCATGCTCTATCTGAATCAGTCAATTAAATATTTAGGTTCAGTGTCCCTTTAATTTGATATCACTACATATACCAATCACCACTACTTGGATCCAACAATTTATGTACAAATGTTGATACATTATCTCTTGTCTAACCCAGTGGGAATGTAATTTCTTCAGGTTGCTATGTTTACACAGCTTGTCCTCAACGCCAAAATGTTTAAGGATAGGTGTGCCTACCACAGTATAATTAAAATATTTAAATTGCTAATGTAAGTACAATGTAAATTCTTTAACAAGATTTTATACACTCAAGCTGTATAAGTGGATCATCGAAAACCAATTAAAGGGGACAACATGTTTGAGTAAACTGTCCCTTTAATGATTTCGGTCTGTCTGAATAACATATTTATGTGTAAAGAATCAATTTAAACAAATTGATGTAAGGAATGATTTGTCTTTATGATGACTATGTATCTTTGCTTATTTTTTCGTCTATTGTGTAATTATCCTTAATATTTGATTTATTCTTTATTTTAGGCTGTGACTCAGCATGGCTCATGCTAGAAGGTATAGCACGAGTAGAGCAGGCCGTGTTGAGGAACGCAGCTGTCCTGAGAGGGATGAACGACACCATGCAGGCCCAGCTCCGGGTTCAGGATTTGACTCTGCGGCAGATCATGCTATTAAATTCAAGGCCTGAATCCGGAGCTGGACATGCACAGGACGATGAAGAGGATGACCAGTAAGTGGAGGATCTGAAGATGCTCCAAGGGCGCAGATAAGAATCCTCCGTCCACATGTTGATGTTTTTGTTATAGTTGCCATTTGGCCTTTTTCTAAGTTTATTGTTGTGCCTGTTGCACTCTTTTACCTTGTCATATGTCTCCAATGGGGCTATGCTGGCCCTTGGCAACTCTCTTCATGGACTGTGATGCACTGTGTTACCTTGTCATATGTCTCCAATGGGGCTATGCTGGCCCTTGGCAACTCTCTTCATGGACTGTGATGCACTGTGTTACCTTGTCATATGTCTCCAATGGGGCTATGCTGGCCCTTGGCAACTCTCTTCATGGACTGTGATGCACTGTGTTACCTTGTCATATGTCTCCAATGGGGCTATGCTGGCCCTTGGCAACTCTCTTCATGGACTGTGATGCACTGTGTTACCTTGTCATATGTCTCCAATGGGGCTATGCTTGCCCTTGGCAACTCTCTTCATGGACTGTGATGCACTGTGTTACCTTGTCATATGTCTCCAATGGGGCTATGCTGGCCCTTGGCAACTCTCTTCATGGACTGTGATGCACTGTGTTACCTTGTCATATGTCTCCAATGGGGCTATGCTGGCCCTTGGCAACTCTCTTCATGGACTGTGATGCACTGTGTTACCTTGTCATATGTCTCCAATGGGGCTATGCTGGCCCTTGGCAACTCTCTTCATGGACTGTGATGCACTGTGTTACCTTGTCATATGTCTCCAATGGGGCTATGCTGGCCCTTGGCAACTCTCTTCATGGACTGTGATGCACTGTGTTACCTTGTCATATGTCTCCAATGGGGCTATGCTGGCCCTTGGCAACTCTCTTCATGGACTGTGATGCACTGTGTTACCTTGTCATATGTCTCCAATGGGGCTATGCTGGCCCTTGGCAACTCTCTTCATGGACTGTGATGCACTGTGTTACCTTGTCATATGTCTCCAATGGGGCTATGCTGGCCCTTGGCAACTCTCTTCATGGACTGTGATGCACTCTGTTACCTTGTCATATGGCTCAAATATTCCTTATTTTTACAAGATTATTTATAAACGTTGTTGATGTTTTCTTACATACTAATAAAAGACATGTCATTGCACGATTCTTTGTCCTCATTCTTCATTTTATTGATTGGAATCTCTAGTTTATCTGGTTGATCCTTAAAGGGACCTACCAAAAATAATGGATTTTCAAGAATCATATATGTAATACAATTGTAAATGACTTTAAGATTAACATCTCCAATGTAATTTTATTATTTGTCTTTATATATTTTTCTCAAAGCTTTATCATTGCATGATTATGATTAGCATAGTAATTCTTTTATATATGTATATATAGATTGTTATTTGTGTATATATGTATATTTCAATTTTCACATCCATGTGTGTATTTAGAAACTCTGCATGAATTGATGAACCTTTAACAAATGATCTGAGGATTGATACAATGATATAATCCCTGTAAAGTGTTCATTTTATTGAAATAGTATTGTCTATGTGTATCCTCTTTTTAAAAACAAAATAATGTCCCTTTAAGTGATGGTGAGCACAATTGTTAATGAATGTATTTCCATTTCTAAAGCGTTTTTGTCCTTTTTACATGAACAAGGACATATAATCTTATTAATAAACAATCTTATTGTAATGTTGACAGCACATGTATTTCATTTTCAATTCTATCTTATTGTAAAAGTGTAACCAAATAAATCTCTGTGTGTTATGCGCATATTTTAGATGATGAATATATTTTAACAAATATGTTAACAAAATACTTCTCCTCCCATATATGGCTATAGGTAGGCTGACCATATTTCAACTTGAATAAATGACACGTTTAATCAATACATATGTCATTATTGTTATTCCAAAACAATCTAAACATATCTTAAAACATCAATGGCATATGTATTTCTCATGTGTATCTTTTAAATGTTAAAGATATACACCATAGCTATAGTTAAAGGGACAATCAAGTCCGAAAAGATGATTCATGATTTCGTGACATTCCTAGATAGCAATCTACACACTTACTAGTTACTAAAATATAAATACGTTTCTTATTGATATGCCAAGCTGTCAACTGAGTCCTTGTATTGGCGCGTATTAAAAGATTGCAACCAACAGGTAATGCAATTCCAGGAACCACCACTCATGGCCTTTAGGAGAGTAAAACATATTAGGGACCATCTAGTAAGAACTGATATAGGACCTGGTAAGGTTCTTAAACAGTCTCTTACGGGCACCAAACAAAGAGGTAGTTTCCCCTGTTTAAACTGTATGAGTTGCAGTTCAATTATCCAGGGTCTCCAATTTTTTTCACCCACATAGTGGTAGAAAGTTTGATATTAATGGGTTTTATACCTGTGAAACAACACACGTGATATACCTCATTAGGTGCCCATGTTCTTTGGTGTATTTAGGAGAGACAACGCAAAAGGTGAGAGAAGGTATGAGTCAGCATCGTTCTAATATAAGACGCATGAATTTGGAAGCTCCTCTGTCCAAGCACTTCCTGGAAAAAGGTTACGATATTAGCCAGTTGAGATGGCAACATTTTTGAACAAATAAAGGTGCCCAAGAATGGCATGGACAGAGAGATATTGCTAAAACAGAAAGAAATGTGGTAGATCCACGAACTGGAAACTTTGATTCCAAACGGTCTTAATAGAGATTTTGATTTAACCTGTTATTTTTTAACAGACTAATGAGGGCAAACAATTTAATAAGAGTCTAATAAAATGCAAAAACACAGTACATTTAAATATTGAATCATGCATATATGTAATAGATTAAGTTATATGTTGTAAACTTTTTTGCCGAATCTGTCATTGCCACTATATTATTGTTTTTAAATTGCTTGCTTCACAGATTCACATGTAAATTCCTGAGAGGACCACTAGATGGACCCAGAGTACAACAGCAGTGCATCTGCCGTGAAAACTAAAGGTGTAAAAGCAGAGACACTGTGTAAAGCAAAGTATAGCATGATTAAGTGACATTGGTCACGAAACGTTGCTAATTTTATAGATGTCTGAATAAAGAAAGTTAATTATTCAGGTGCTATGGACATTCTGTATTACTAATAAGATCCTTTGTGTAAGACTGGAGACATGCATCCTTGAAAAACAAGATAACAAGCAATGTAAGGATGCTCTTAAATTGCATGGTTACGTTAGTAACAAGATAAGGATGTTACTCCCCAAAGAACAGTTGTCATGAAACAAAATACAGAAAAAACCCAACAGTTCAATATCAGTAAAACCGTTCAATGTTTATCATGCCGTCCGGCCGCCACATCGATCTGTTGCCATGGATGCTGTTGCAGTAAGCTTCGGGTGCCAGCGATGACGTCATTGCCGCGTGCCTCTCTTCCTGATGCCGGTCCGGATTTCTCCTGTGCCGCGAATCCTGCAGCTATGTAAGTACCTCACTTACATTCACCTGTGCCCAAGTATAGGTGTTGCTTCGTGTGCTCCTGGGTGCTGTATTACTTTATGCTGGATTGCCATACTGTTATTGAACTCTGCCTGTATGACCACTCTGCTTGCTTAACCCCTGAACTGCTGGATTGCCATACTGTTATGGAACTCTGCCTGTCTGACCACTCTGCTTGCTTAACCCCTGAACTGCTGGATTGCCATACTGTTATTGAACTCTGCCTTTCTGACCACTCTGCTTGCTTAACCCCTGAACTGCTGGATTACCATACTGTTATTGAACTCCATCATTTATTTATTGAAAGACAAGGCCCTGGCCTGGGTCTCTCCCCTTTTGGAACAGAGCGCTCAACTCCTAAACAATGCTGATGCCTTAATTTCTGCATTATCTTCTGTGATTGGGACTTCTGGCCAGAGCAATAGAACTGTGGCACAATACGCCATCGAGTTTCGCACCTTGGCACTTGAGACCAGTTGGGATGTAAGTGCTCTTAGGCGGCCTTAAGGAGAAGCTTGCATGAGCGCATCAAGGACTTTGATGTTCCTTCTTCCCTGGATGAATTCATAACACTTTGTATCAGTCTGAATTCTCACTTCCAGGAGAGACAAGCTGAGAGAGACAGAACTTGTAGAATCCCTCCGTCTCGTTCTCCTACCCATTCAGTCTCTAGACTACCCTCTATCCTTTCAGCACCTCCAGTTACCTCTGTAGAGGAACTTACGGATCTCTCCTCCCTCAAACCCACAGAATCTGAAGACAGAGAAGGAGATTGAGACTGTGTTTCTATTGTGGTTCTAACTCACACCAACTTAAGAATTGTTATAATCTGCCGGGAAAAGCCAATGCTTAGAGGATAAAACTGGGGTACCTCTAAGCGTGGTCACTACTAAATCCTGCCACTCTTCTTGGATCCTGGTACCTGTTACCCTTAATTTTCTTCAGAATTCTGTCCACACTCAAGCCTTTATTGATTATGGGGCAGCTGGAAATTTTCTTGATCACCGTTTTATGGTTCAGACTGGCTTGCCTCTTCTGCAGAAAAAACAAGGTCTCAAAACAACTACTCTGGATGGCACTCCCCTTGGATCAGGTTTAATCCATTTAGAATCAGCACCCCTAACCCTGACTGTGGGAGTCCTTCTTCATACCGAACAGTTGCAGTTCAATGTCATTCATTCTCCAGCGCAACCTGTCATCCTTGGTTTTCCTTGGCTTTGTATACATAATCCGCCATTTCAACTGGGCTAAGGGACAGTTGGCCTCCTGGGGTAAACTCCTACCTTGCTAAGGTTACTCTTCTGCACTGCATCCCCATAGCCAGTTTACAGACCCCTTCAAGCCTTCCCTCAGTATATGCAGATTTAAAAGATGTGTTTGAAAAGAAAGAAGCTGATCGCACTGTCATTGTCTATCTGGATGACATCCTTATTTTCTCCTCAACCCTTGAGGAGCATCATGAACACGTAAGACAGGTACTTCTTCGCCTCAGAGACAATTCTCTGGTAGCCAAACTGGAGAAATGTGAATTTGATCAAGTTTAGATCCAGTTCCTTGGTTATGTCATCTCAAAGGAGGGTTTTGCCATGGATCCTTCTAAGCTAACAGCAGTTCTGGAATGGCCTCAACGCACCTCATTAAAAGAACTACAGAGATTCTTGTTGTTCTCCAATTATTACCGCAAGTTTATAAAGAACTTCTCCCAAGTAGTTGCTCCACTCACTGAGTTGACTAAACGGAACAGAGACTGCAAGAATTGGCCTCCTGAAGCTGTGGGTGCCTTCTCTCATCTGAAAAAGGCATTTGGTTCTGCTCCTGTCCTCTGCCATTCTGATCCTGACCTGCAGTTTACTTTAGAGATTGATGCCTATGAGACAGGAGCTGGAGCAGTCTTAACCCAAAGGGATCCTTTAACCTCCAAATTGCACCATGTAGCCTTTTTTCTTCAAACGCTTTACTCCTGCAGAAAGGAATTACGATGTGGGTAATAGTGAACTCTTAGCCATTAAGATGGCCCTGATTGAATGGCTAGAGGGTATTGCCAACCCCATTAAAATTCTCACTGACCACAAGAATCTGACATATCTAGAGGCTGCTCACTCGACTCAATCCTCGACAGGCCAGGTGGGCCTTGTTCTTTTCCCATTTTAACTTTGCAGTCTCTTATCTTCCTGGAACTAAGAATAAAAAGGCTGATGCCCTTTCCCGTCAGTTTCCTCAGTCTAGTGACTCTTCTGAAGCTCCTATCAAACACATCATAACCCCTTCCTGTGTGGTTGCTCAACTTAAAACCACTCTACTTCAAAGACTGCAATGTGCTCAGTCTAGAAAGCCTCCTGAAGCCCCCTTGGCTCCTGATATCTTCCTTGTACCTCTGAACCCCTGTGCTATCCTGGGCTCATGATAGCAAACTATCAGGACATCCTGGTTTGACAAGAACTTTTAAGCTTCTTTCCCAACATGTATGGTGGCCTACCATAAAGTCTGACTCTCAGGATTATGAAAAGGCCGGCATGACTTGTGCTTCCAATAAGACTCCCCGATCCTTGCCTCCTGACTTGCTTCAACCGTTATCCATTCCCAAACAACCTTGGACACACATAACAATGAATTTCATCGTAGACCTCCCTTCTTCTGACCATCATATGGTTATCTGGGTTGTGGTGGATCGGTTCTCCAGACTTGCTCATTTTATACCCTTAGACAAGCTACCCTCTGCCCAAGAATTATCGTCTCTTTTTTTGTTACTTGTGGTACGACTTCATGACATTCCCGTAAATATTGTTTCCGACAGAGGTCCTCAATTCATCTCTACTTTTTGGAAAAGCTTTTTGCAAATTGATTTGAACCACTGTTTCTTTGTCTTCTGGCTACCATCCCCAGACTAATGGGCTGACGGAGAGAGAAAATCAGGATCTCGAAGCCCATCTCAGAGCTTATGTTAATTATTTTTATATAAAGGGGATACGAATGGCACTAGTTGTTCTAATAGAAAAACGTTCCCATATATATAAATTCTCTAGGTAATAAATATTTTAGGAGTTGGTGATTGTACTTCCACATAATCTACAACAAATTCAGCTGAAAGAAGAGTACAATATAGCACTCAAAATGTTAATTTAGGTTAATTACTTGAGTAAAGCAAAGAGTGGAAAAGAAATAAAACAACTTTTATTAAGATATATTGTTAATGGTAAAAACAGGGGGAAGGGGATTTATTAAAAAAAAATGTGAATGCTCCTCAAATGGTGCGGTATAGCGACAAGTGACTTAAGAGGTGAATCTCCTGGCCTAGGTGATATTAGAATTGGATTCCTTAAAATACCCGGGTAATTGCTGAGTATGGGTACCAAAAGTGCCAAGTATCTGCACTATCATATTATCATGAGGTAATTAACCCCTTAATGACCACAGCACTTTTCCATTTTCTGTCCGTTTGGGACCAAGGCTATTTTTACATTTTTGCGGTCTTTGTGTTTAGCTGTAATTTTCCTCTTACTCATTTACTGTACCCACACATATTATATACCGTTTTTCTCGCCATTAAATGGACTTTCTAAAGATACCATTATTTTCATCATATCTTATAATTTACTATAAAAAAAATTATAAAATATGAGGAAAAAATGGAAAAAAACACACTTTTTCTAACTTTGACCCCCAAAATCTGTTACACATCTACAACCACCAAAAAACACCCATGCTAAATAGTTTCTAAATTTTGCCCAGAGTTTATAAATACCCAATGTTTACATGTTCTTTGCTTTTTTTGCAAGTTATAGGGCCATAAATATAAGTAGCACTTTGCTATTTCCAAACCACTTTTTTTCAAAATTAGCGCTAGTTACATTGGAACACTGATATCTTTCAGGAATCCCTGAATATCCCTTGACATGTATATATATTTTTTTAGAAGACATCCCAAAGTATTGATCTAGGCCCATTTTGGTATATTTCATGCCACCATTTCACCGCCAAATGCGATCAAATAAAAAAAAAAAGTAAAATTTTTCCAAATTTTAGGTTTCTCACTGAAATCATTAACAAACATTTTGTGCAATTATGGCACAAATGGTTGTAAATGCTTCTCTGGGATCCCCTTTGTTCAGAAATAGCAGACATATATCGCTTTGGCGTTGTTTTTAAGTAATTAGAAGTCCGCTAAATGCTGCTGCACACCACAAGTGTATTATGCTCAGCAGTGCAGGGGTTAATTAGGGAACTTGTAGGGAGCTTGTAGGGTTAATTTTAGCTTTAGTGTAGTGTAGTAGACAACCCCAAGTATTGATCTAGGCCCATTTTGGTATATTTCAGGCCACCATTTCACCGCCAAATACGATTAAATTAAAAAAAATAGTCAACTTTTTCACAAACTTTAGGTTTCTCACTGAAATTATTTAGAAACAACTTGTGCAATTATGGTACAAATGGTTGTAAATGATTCTCTGGGATCCCCTTTGTTCAGAAATAGCAGACATATATGGCTTTGGTGTTGCTTTTTGGTAATTAAAAGGCCGCTAAATGCCACTGCGCACAAAACGTGAATTATGCCCAGCAGTGAAGGGGTTAATTAGGTAGCTTGTAGGGAGCTTGCAGGGTTAATTTTAGCTTTAGTGTAGAGATCAGCTTCCCACCTGACACATCAGACCCCCTGATCCCTCCCATAGAGCTCTCTTCCCTCCCCCACCCCACAATTGTCCCCGCCATCTTAAGTACTGGCAGAAAGTCTGCCAGTACTAAAATAAAAGGTTTTTTTTTTAACTTTTTTTTTTTTAAGCATATTTACATATGCTGCTATGTAGGATCCCCCCTTAGCCCCCAACCTCTCTGATCCCCCCCAAAACAGCTCTCTACCCCCCCCCACTGCCTTATTGGGGGCCATCTTGGGTACTGGCAGCTGTCTGCCAGTACCCAGTTTGCATATAAAAATGTTTTTTTTTTCATTTATTTCAGTTTTTTCTGTAGTGTAGCTCCCCCCCCCCCAGATCAATCCCCCACCCCCTCCCAGATCCCTTCCATTACGTTTTATTTTTATTATATTGTACAAAAATATGTACAATTTTCTGTAGTGTAAGCGGTTCCCACCCGCTCCCTCCCCGTGCACGCGCCCTCCCGCCGCCCCCCTGTGCACGCGCGCGCGCCTGTGCGCGCCCCCGGCGATCCCGCCCCCGATCCCGCCCCCCTCTCTGACTAAGAAGCCATCGATGGCCGCCCACCCACCTCCCATTTACGCTCCCACCCACCAACGAATGCGGCCATCGATGTCCGGTGCAGAGAGGGCCACAGAGTGGCTCTCTCTGCACCGGAGGGGCAAAAATTGTTATTGCAGGATGCCTCGATATCGAGGCATCCTGCAATAACCGGAAAGCAGCTGGAAGTGATCAGGATCGCTTCCAGCTGCTTTCCAAACCGAGGACGTGCAGGGTACGTTCTCAGGCATTAACTGCCTTTTTTCTGAGGACGTACCCTGCACGTCCTCGGTCGTTAAGGGGTTAAAGAATAAAATTACACAATGGTGCCGGAAAATACTATTGAGTGCCAGATAATAGTACCTGTTGATGCCTTTGAATATCTGATACCTAAACAAATGATTGTCGGCTTACATTTTGATACCAAATAGTGATAATGTTGGGTTACCTTTAAATACCAAATAGTGATAGTATCCCTTGATACTGGGTGATATCCTATAATATCGGATACCTATACCTTTTAATACCAGAGATATGCCTATTGATGTTGGATCACTATTGCATTACACACCTTGTAATACTAGATGGTAATAATGCCTCTCAATACAGAGTTCTTGATCCCTGGTAATACCAGAGACCTGTACCTTTTAATTACCAGAGTGAAAACTATACATATGGATCGTGGACGGGTTATCTTGTTAAATTCCAAATATAGACTATATCTCTTGATAATAAAAAAGCTTTGAAAAAGCCATTGTGGCGAAATGTGTCAGTGGCGTCTCTACTTCCTTTCACTTTTTTTAATAGCAATGCTTACTCCATAACTTAACGGTATTAAAAGGTATAGATACTTTTCATTAAGAGGCATTATTGTCATTTAATGTCAATAGGTAACTTAGAATAAACCTAGCCTTTGCAGGGGGACAAGAGATTTTGTCTCTATTTGGCATTAACAGGTAACCCGTCCATGATCCACTCGTATAGAGTTTACTCCAGTAATTAAAAGGTATAGGTCTCTGGTATCATCAGTGATCAAGGATTCAGTATTAAAGGTATTATAACTATCTGGTATTAAAAGGTAAATTGATAATGATCCAATATCAATAGGCATATCTCCGGTATTTATGTTTAAATTATTTTTATTGAAAATCTTTTGTTTGTGCCACAACAGAACATTTCAAACATCATATAGCAACAATAATCATCACATACAAAATGTGCAAGTGTCTCTTTCATTTGCCAGGATTTGACACGACAATAAGTCTTTCATGTTACTTCTTATTTTCTCCTTATCCAACTCACGGCCATAATGGCCAATCCCAGACAGCCCATACATGAGTGGGTGGTCTCTGTTGTTGCACTATAAGAATTAAAATAACTCGTACAAACGAGTTTTTTGTAACAAACAAATAACTGAAACAAACTTAGTTACTCACAATAAGTGTCTGGATGTCAAGGAGTGGTTTATCTATATTATATTCATAAAGTACCTCATAGATCTCAAATTGCTTTTCCTCAAAGCCTTATCTAGTAGTCCAAGTGGAATAATTAAAGCCATCTCTAAGGATCCAATAAAACCATACCTTGTCATTTGTATCTTTTGTGCCCAACGACCAAGCTGCACATTCATACATGTTGTAGGTGTGTTGAATTTTATTCTTAATTTCTACCCAGGTTGGTGCACACACCTTCCAGTATTTGGCTATACAGGTTCTTACTACCGTACATAGGATTCTAATGAAGGTATTTAAAGGTTTATTGTATTTTTGAATCCGTTCATGTAGCAACGCTTGCGCAATGCTAAGATGTATTTGTTCGTCTAATAAATAGCGTAGCATGGAAGAGAGTGCCCTCCATAAGTTTTGAACTTCTGTACAGTCCCATAGCATGTGTCGGTAGGTTCCCAGTTCCTCACATCCTCTATAGCATAGTCTAGAATTGTTTTGTGTCACATGCAAGGTTCTAATTGGTGTTAGATACCATCTAAACATTGTCTTCAGAGTGTTTTCCCTTAAATCTGCACTTAGCAATCCCTTTGTGGCTGTAATGAAAACCTCATACCATGTGTCTGAGTCTATAGTCCTTTCTAGATCTGTTTCCCATTTGAGCATTAATGTGTTTTTGGTCTCGGATCTCAGTTTTTGGATGTCTAGGTATAATCTAGAAATGGTTTCGGTCTGACATGTGAGTTGCAAAAACTCTCCAGTATCGACTTATTTTTAAGATTTGCCCTTCTAAGGTATGCACGTAGAGATGAGGTCAACTGCAGATACAAGTACCAATGAACTTTTGTAGGAGATACTCTCTCCTGAATTTGGGAGTAAGTCATTACCTTGTTCTGTATCAATAGATCTGCTACCCGGTACAATCCTTTATTTTCCCATTTAGTAATTTCTTTCTGTGACTCCCCATGTAGTAAGTATCGAATAGGCTGTAATGTTGACCCTACTGGACAAAATCCCTTTTTTTGCGCTAACTCTGACCAAATGTATTGGGTACTCTCACTAGCCACAGAATGGCAGGAGCTCGGTCTACGTGTTGTAGTTTTATGTTCGCAGACAATGGCGTCTGTTTTATCCCATTTTCCCATGTCTGATTCCAACTGTATCCAAAGAGCTTCCTGTTTGGATCTGAGTATCAACGTGTCTTGGGCTAATCTAGCTGCTTTATAATAATCAATTAAATTTGGCACCCCCAACCCACCTAAACTTTTGTGCTTAGTCATGGTTTTGCTAGCTATTCTGGCGGTCTTTTTACCCCTAATAAATGCTAAAATGTCCAGCTGCAACCTCACTATGTCAGAATATGTAATCCGTATGGGAAGGAACCTAAAGAGATAAAGCAGTTGGGGCAATATCGTAATCTTCACCGTTGACATCCTCCCCATCCAGGAGAAATTGTAATTTCTCAATTTTTGAATGTCCCATCTTATTGCCTTATATAGTGGAAGGTAATTAGCTTTGTATAGTTGATGAACCTGAGATGTCAGATATACCCCCAGATATTTTAATGTTTGTTTTGTCTGTCTTGATTCATAGTTAATCTCTAGCAATTTCTTTGTGTGCTGGGGGATCTCTATTGCTAATATTTCGCATTTATCTAAATTGATTCGATAACCTGAAATTGTTGAAAAGTCGCATAGTACTGAGTTAAGGTTGGACAAAGATAAAAGAGGTTTAGTTAAAGTGATTAACACGTCATCTGCAAAGAGATTTAGCTTGTATTCAATTTCCCCTATTTTGACTTCCGAAATGTCTGGGTTGGCCCTTAATTTAGCTGCCAATGGCTCAATGCAGAGCGCAAATAATAAAGGCGACAATGGGCACCCTTGCTGTGTACCATTTAAAATTGTGAAAGCACTGGATCTATATGCATTGGAGGAAACCTGAGCTGTCGGGTCAGTGTATATGGCTCCTATAGCATCAACAAAAGAACCTCCAAAGTTCATCCGTGTCAGAATCTTCCTCATGTACCCCCAGTCCACCCTATCAAACGCCCTCTCCGCATACAACGATAGAAGCAGAGAAGTCATTTTTGAGTAATGGATAGTGCTTATCAAGCGTCTGATAATGTCCGGGGCCTCCCTGTCCTTTATAAAGCCAACCTGATATTTGTGTATTAGTTTGGGTAGTATTTGCGTGAGTCTATTAGCTAAAATTTTAGTGAAAATCTTCAAATCTTGATTAATTAGGGATATGGGGCGATAACTGGAGCATTTTTTGGATCTTTGTCTGGTTTAGGTATGACTATTATCTTTGCTTGTAGTAATTTGCGTGGAATTGGGTTTCCTTTCATAATGTAATTGCAAAATTGAGTTAAACGGGGGACAAGACTGTCTCTAAATAATTTGTAATATTCCCCGGGAAAGCCATCTGGCCCAGCAGCTTTTCTCGGTTTTAAGGCGCTGATTGCAAGGACTACTTCTAATTTTGTTATGGGTTCATTCAGAATATTTTTATCTTCCTCTGTCAACTTTTCCAAAGGGGTAGTTTCTAAAAAGTCCTGTGTGAGTCTCTCCTCCTGCGGTGTGTGATTAACTTTTTGACTGTCATATAATTCTGCATAGAACTCCCTAAACGTGTTTACTATCTCTTGAGGATGGGTGGTAATAGTGCCGTCTTTTTTTTCAATTAATGCTATATTAGCTGCTTTGAATTTCTCCCTAATCTTATGGACCAAAAATGTATCTGGTTTGTTGGCATAAATAAAGTATTGAGATTTCAGTCTCGTTATGGCTCTAATAGCCTGGGAGTTCATATCTCCAGTATTTAAAGGGACACTGAACCCCAATTTTTTCTTTTGTGATTCAGATAGAGCATGACATTTTAAGCAACTTTCTAATTTACTCCTATTATAAAATGTTCTTCATTCTCTTGGTATCTTTATTTGAGATGCAAGAATGTAAGTTTAGATGCTGGCCTATTTTTGGTGTACAACCTGGGTTGTTCTTGCTGATTGGTGGATAAATTCATCCACCAATAAAAAAGTGCTGTCCAGAGTTCTGAGCTAATAAAAAAGCTTAGATGCCTTCTTTTTCAAATAAAGAGAGCAAGAAAATGAAGAGAAATTGATAATAGGAGTAAATTAGAAAGTTGCTTAAAATTGCATGCTCTAACTGAATCATGAAAGAAAAAAATTGGGGTTCAGTGTCCCATTAACCCCTTGAGTGCTAACAACGGCTCTGAGATGTTGCAGAGTTTTCCACTCTGGTGCTAACGACGGCTCAGAGCCGTCACTAGCACTCTCTCACCTTGAGGGAGATCTGGGGGCTCCCACCCGCACCTACCCCGGCGATCGGGCCTGCATAGTGACAGACATCACCGGGACTTCACTGTGCAACTTTATTAACAATTTACAATACAAATGTATATCAGGCATCTAAGCAGCTACAGACACCCAAGACCCACCGTTGGAAAGGTAATCGCCTAACCTTTCCAACGATGTAAGTCTTGGGGATCTGGAAAAACAAATACAAAAGTTAAAAAAAAAAATAATTAAAAAAAAATCTTAAATCAGTTTAGCAACCAGGTGGGAAAGTGCTTAGCACTCAAAGGGTATACGTTTCTTATATTATAGGGTATTAAAAGGTATAGGTCTCTGGTATCACAAGGGATCAAGGACTCTGTATTAAAGGTATTATAACTATCTGGTATTAAAAAGTAACTTGATAATGATCCAATATCAACAGGCATATCTCCAGTATTTAAAGGTATAGGTTTCTTATATTAAAGGATATTACCCAGCATCTAGTGATATCATTACTATTTGGTATTAAAAGGTAACCCAGCAATTATTTTATTATCAAGAGATTTTGTCTCTATTTGGAATTTAAAGGTAACCCGTCCATGATCCATATGTATAGTTTTTACTCCAGTAATTAAAAGGTACAGGTTTCTGGTATTACCAGGGATCAATGACTCTGTATTGCAATAGTGATCCAACATCAATAGGCATATCTCCGGTATTAAAAGGTATAGGTATCCGATATTATAGGATATCACCCAGTATTAAAGGATACTATCACTATTTGGTATTAAAAGGTAAGCCGACAATCATTTGTTTAGGTATCAGATATTCAAAGGCATCAACAGGTACTATTATCTGGCACTCAATAGTATTATCCGGCACCATTAGGTAATTTTATTCTATAATTACCTCATGATAATATAATAGTGCAGATACTTAGCACTTTTGGTACCCATACTCAGCAATTACCCGGGTATTTTAAGGAATCCAATTCTAATATTACCTAGGCCATGAGATTCACCTCTTAAGTCACTTGTCCCTATACCGCACCATTTGAGGAGCATTCAGATTTTTTTAATAAATCCCCTTCCCCCTCTTTTTACCATTAACAATATATTTTAATAAAAGTTGTTTTATTTCTTTTCCACTCTTTGCTTTACTCAAGTAATTAACCTAAATAAAGTGCTATATTTGTACTATTCTTTAAGCTCTCAGCTGAATTCTTTGTAGGTTAATTTTTTTCATACCAATTGATCTGAATTGTTGCCCTTAGCCAAATTGGCAAAGAACACTCATTGGCACAATTCTCTATGATGTTCTCCATTTCAATCCAAAGCAGGCTACCAACCTCGTGTCTTTCCTCTTTCCTGCTGCAGACCAACATGTTACTAACCATACTACTAATTGGCAAAGTATTCGCTCTGTTACGTTCAGCTGTCTCCAGATACAAAAGGTTTGCTCATCATCATCGAGCTACTGTTCATGCCTTTTCGGTAGGTGAACGTGTCTGGGTCTCTACGCGACATGTTCATCTACGTCAACCCAGTCATAAATTAGGACCATAGAAAAAAGAAAAAAAGAAACAATTATCCAAAATTTTGGTAATTTCTTACTGTGTTTTAATATAGTTTGTCGTAATTTCCTATGAGACCTTGAATTGGAGTATTGCTCAAATAATTGGGTCTACCTTTAGGAGCAGTGCTTAAGCATGAAACTGAACATTAAAACATGTTGACTCAGGTCACAGGAAATGTGAGCTGAGTGCAAAAAGATATGCTTCTATGCACTATTGAGAAGACTTCATATGTATTATTGCTTCAATAATATTAAAATGTAACCTTTATTGTATACCTATAAAATGACAGCTGGATTGCACTAGTATCTGCTGCCTTCGCATATACTTAAAAACACTTCTCCATGATGTTGGGTTATAACTCTGATAATTAGGAGGTGTGCGGGGTAAGACACTGTGTATGATTGGAACTTTAACACTGTTATAGAAACATTATCATAGCCTTTGTAGTGGCTTGTTTAAAATAACAGCTTAGTTAAATTCTTGTCATATTCTCCACTGATAGGTTTGTCTTACTCTAGTGTTTGTATAAGTCTGTATTAGCCAAATTATGTCTTGCTGCAAATTGTCAATTGCTGGCCTTTAAAGGAGTCTCCTGCATCTATACAAAATATTGGTTCTCATGAAATCTGACTTATTGTGTATTCTAATTGTTTGTTATGACTTTGACTTTGACACTTAAAAGTCCAATATTTTGTGAGCCTGCATTTTTTCTTTTTTCAGTCGTTATGCTCGTTTTCCTTCCTTTTTTGTAATTTCAGTTTACCTGTTATCTCCTAGTCGGCATACCTGCTGACCAATAGGTTAGATCTGACCTTTTCTCAGCATTAGATTGATATGAGTTAGGAGTTAGGAGACATCCGCTTGATCTCAAACTAACGGTATAGGATAAGCCAAAGTATTTTTATTCCTTTTGCAACATCAGTAGCCCAATGTAAATCCAGTATTATTTCTTAAGTTAAGAACATACTTTAAGATTGTATTGTAGTTCAACAGCATCTAAGGAATGTAAAAAATATGAGAAAGATAACACATGCTAGATCTAAGCTCAACAGCAATACAAATAAAAGGCTAATGTTTTTCTCTTCTCCAGAGGCGTAACTAGAAACCACAGGGCCAAGGTGCAAGAATCTAAGAAGGAGCCCCCCACCGCCCCTCCCCCCTCCAAAAAAAGGTGAATTTAAAACTTTTTTTTAATTTTTTTTACATTTAACACAGAAAAAAAATGTGAATCAGATTACATGTCTGCAAAAGGAGGTACCCTGTGCCCACAGTCTGTGAGATGGTCTGACCCCCTATTACTGTATATATATATATATATATATATATATATATATATATATAGTGACACTATTTAACCCCCCAGAACTGTATATAGTAAGTTAGTGATCTGCCGGTGAGATGGCTGGCCTGACCCTACCCGCCCAGTACTTAATAAAGTGACCACAGTAGTCAGTGACATGGTCCACCCCCCATACTGTATATAGTGGTACTGTATAATAAGACTGTTCACCCCCTGCCCCACCAATGCTGTAGTAACAAGGTCTGTAATTTGCTGGTTCCACAAACATACACACATACATACATGCCAGGGGCGTATTTAGGTTTTGTGCTGCCCTAGGCACTCAAAATTCTGCTGCCCCCACCCCACCCCAGGTTTAAGGCCTTTTTTATTTTTTTTAGACATAATATTTTTGGGGCAGGGTGTAAAAAATAAAAAAAATAATGTCTTTTTAAGTAGATGTTCACCAGGGCTTCACTCTGGTCACACACACACACACACACAGATACATTTAACCTTAAACATCTTCTTTGGTGATTGACAGTTATTTAAGCAAAATATCTGCTTGGATAAATATGTAATGAATATACAAACTGGCCTTTAAAAGTACTTAAAAAATACAACAGTAGTTATGATAGGTTTAGGAATTGTATCCTACCTAGGGGATAAAGTCACATGATACAATCATAATAAAGTATATACTTGTATTGTTTCTGAAATATTAAATGCATACAACATATTTTCAGTTGTGTTTTAAGTCACATAGTTGTATAGATTCAGCAATAAATACTTATTCTTTGCATGTATGACAGATAGACAAACAGTAAATGTACAATTTAGTGACTAATCCGTTTAAGTATTTTAATGCCTAATGAAGATGTATTGAAGGGAGAAAGACATATGCTGTTTCACAGTGGTCACGTTGTAGTGCACACTGCACTGTGTAGTTTGTGTGAGTCTCAATCATGCGGTGGAGCCAGGAAGAATACTGCATTCCCTCTCAGTCCAGGCCAAGCTGCGCAAGTGAGCTCCGCCTCCACTGTCACCACGTCATGCGCACCCACATACAATCCCATAGGATAGCAATAGCTGGGCCAGCCATTTAAGTCATTAGTAATTGGTTGATCTAGCCATCCGGCACTGAGTTCAGTAGAGTGGCCAAGGGACTCAAAATCCTGCTGCCCCTTAAAAATCTGCTGCCCTAGGCACCAGCCATGTTGGCCTATGCCTTAAAACGCCCCTGATACATGCATAAATACACACACAGTCACATACATACACACACCATACACACACACATAAACACCAATGGGTAAAACAGAAACACTAACCCCTGTAGTCATGTCACACTCACATGATATCAGTGCAGGCAGTGGTAGGTTAACGTTTTTTATTAAAAAAAAAAATTATACATTTTTTTTTTTTTTTTTAAAGCTGGGCCCCCACCCTCAGGGGCCCAGTCGCACCTGAGACCTCTGCACCCCCTGTAGTTTCGCCCCTGCTCTTCTCGTAAAAGGATAAGGCAAGCACATTGTGTTATTCAAAATCACAATGCAAGCAGAATATGAAGGACATGAGTACCATAAATGTAGACATTTCAAATCCAATATAACGATACATTCAAGTGCTAATGATACATTCCGGTACTTGGTAGGATCTCAGGGTCTATGTATGTCTTTACCAATACTGCATCAGAAAGCGTGATTGACAGTTGGTCGATCCAATCACTCCACCAATACTCTTACCAAATGGAAACAGAGGGTGTGTTCAGACAGGCAATTTAAACTTACCTGTTTGCCGCCTCGCGTAACCCCCTGTGAGGAAGCGTATGGGAAACGCGGCGTCAGGGGTTCCCCAATTTTTAATGTGCTCTCCTATGTTGTTAATATAGTATTAAACTCTGTAAAATGGTACTATCAGGTGGTAATATATTTTAAGTCTGGCACGGCCGAAACTCTTTGCTGCGATCAAGCCTTTTTTCATATGTAGCACTTAGAGGTACTGTAGCGCAACAGTTACTCAGTAAAGCGGTAACAAATAGGTAATCCTTGATATCTAGTAAACGGTAACTTTTACATACTGTTAAGGTAACTTATAGGTTGCAAAAATGATCAAACTGACATTCTTCTCAGAGAACCGACTATAAAACAATGAGAGGTTGTAACCACTACCAGTCAATACTCTGAGAGATTCAGTTAACCCAGTCTTTATGGTAACTGCATTGAGCAAGCTATTCTAAGAGCGGTAATTCAAAGGTAATAGGGCTAGCAACATAGCAGTGACCTGTTCTACTTAATAAAGCTATATAATAGCGGTAACTAACAGGTAAACAATATTGGATAACTGATATATCTCAGTTACAAGCAGTTTATGCTACTTATTATTTTAAGATACGAGTGACAATATCTGATTTTTCTACAATACATTTATAACTTTAAAATAAAGCTCTAATCCTGTGTGATAAGAACCCAATACAAGGGTAAGGTATTAAGAGGTAATCTTTCCTTATCTGAACAAAGAAGTATATCAATCGAATAGACTGCCAATACTCCTATCTTATAAATGATTTACCATTATCAGTTAACATGGTTTAATAATTAAGAGTATTAGAAAACATTTTCTGAGGAGATACTAGAAACTACAAACTAGCTACACTTATACTGCTATTTAATAAACAACAAGGCCATTTATAACCTTCAGTAGTTGTCATTTGCAAAGAAAGCAGATTAGCCTAAAGCTAGCACCCATACACGTTAAATATTGATACTATGAAGAAATTTAAGTGTCATTAAGGACATTACGACTATTCAAAGTCATAACAAACAATTAGAATACACAATAAGTCAGATTTCATAAGAACCAATATTTTGTATAGATGCAGGAGACTCCTTTAAAGGCCAGCAATTGACAATTTGCAGCAAGACATAATTTGGCTAATACAGACCTATGCAAACACTAGAGTAAGACAAACCTATCAGTGGAGAATATGACAAGAATTTAACTAAGCTGTTATTTTAGACAAGCCACTACAAAGGCTATGATAATGTTTCTATAACAGTGTTAAAGTTCCAATCATACACAGTGTCTTACCCCGCACACCTCCTAATTATCAGAGTTATAACCCAACATCATGGAGAAGTGTTTTTAAGTATATGCGAAGGCAGCAGATACTAGTGCAATCCAGCTGTCATTTTATAGGTATACAATAAAGGTTAAATTTTAATATTATTGAAGTACTGTGTTGATAGCAATAATACATATGAAGTCTTCTCAATAGTGCATAGAAGCATATCTTTTTGCACTCAGCTCACATTTCCTGTGACCTGAGTCAACATGTTTTAATAAATTAGGACCTAGGTATATCGGCCCTTACAAAGTCCTTAAAAGACTGTCTCCTGTTGCCTACAAAGTGGCCTTGCACAGAGCCCTGTACATACACCCAGTCTTCCACATCTCACTGCTCAAGCCCTACATCAAGAACAGATATTCTCAGCTCCGTCGTCCTTCATGGTGACCCTGAGTATGAGGTTGCTAAGATCCTGGACTCGATACAGGTGCAGGCAACTGCAGTACCTTGTGCATTGGGAGGGTTACACTGTAGCAGATCGTTCTTGGGTTCCTGCACATGATGTGCATGCTCCATCTTTGGTCTCCAGGTTCCATGCTGCTCATCCTTTGAAACTGACTCTGGTTCCCGGAGGGAACCCTTGAGTGGGGGGATATGGCATGCCGCCTGGCCGCCGCTTTGTCCATTGCCATGGACGCTGCGGTGAGCTTCGGGTGTCGGCGATGACGCGCCTCTGTTTCTGATGCAGGTCCGGATTCCTCCTGTGGCCTGAATCCTGCAGCTATGTAAGTACCTCACTTACATTCACCTGTGCCCAAGTATAGGTGTTGCTTCGTGTGCTCCTGGGTGCTGTGTTACTTTATGCTAAATTGCCATACTGTTATTGAACTCTGCCTGTCTGACCACTCTGCTTGCTTAACCCCTGAACTGCTGCATTACCATACTGTTATTGAACTTTGCCTGTCTGACCACTCTGCTTGCTTAACCCCTGAACTGCTGTATTGTCATACTGTTATTGAACTCTGCCTGTCTGACCAATCTGCTTGCTTAACCCCTGACCTGCTGGATTACCATACTGTTATTGAACTTTGCTTGTCTGACCATTCTATTGGTTTACCCCTAAACTGCTACACTGCTGGATTGTTTCTTGTTGCTGGACTCAGCCTGTCTTGACCATTCTCTGCCGTCTTATTATTGCCCTGAAGGACTACCATGTCTACCGTGAGTACTGCTTACCTCATTGTACTAACTTACTCTGGGATATTTCCTATCTTTCCACTTGACGCCAGTATAAGAATACTACTGGCCAAGTTTGGTCTGATAGAGAGATATCCCACGAGCATTGCAATGTTAGTTAAAAATGGCTTCATAGATACAAAATGGAAGCAGTATGGTTTTTATATATATTCTTACATCAGCCCTAATAATCGGCCGCTCCGATAATCAGTCAACCCCTAATATAGATTGGGGTGTGTCAAATCACTACTACTGGAGGCCCTGGCTAGACTACTACATCCTCAGTAGGTTATTACACCATAAGGTAGGACCATCTGTACCATCAAACATAGCGTTTATAAAACCATATTTAAGCTACTATGTAGCCTTTCAAGACACAGATATCTCTTATGTTTATATAAATTGCATTATGACAAGTCTATGAATTTTGTTAACTACTAGTTATCTTAAAAAATGATTTATAGTGCCTCTAAACATTATAACCATATCATAGTTTGTATTGTTTTAAGAGGCTTATTTAATAAAACATTGTTTAACCCCTTAATGACCGAGAAAGTGCCAGTCACGTCCTAAAAAAAAACTTTGTTAACGACCAAGGACGTGCCAAGGACGTGCCTGGTACGTCCTCAGAGGTTTCAAGCGATCGTGATCGCTTCCAGGGTATTACAGTGATGCCTCAATATTGAGGCATCCTGCAATACCCTTTTACTAGCCACTGATGCAGAGAGAGACACTCAGTGGCCCTCTGTCACGCTCGGCTGCTGGGAAGCTCTGCAGTCCTCTCTGTGTGCTTGATTGACAGGTGTCTGAGACACCCCTTCCTGATGATGTCAGAACCAGGCTTTTTATTCCGGGCTTCCTGTTTCTCCAGTGCCCGTTTGTTTGTTTAACTTTGTGGCTTCTGTTAGGAATTTGCTGTGGAATCTCTCTAACTGCTGCTTTTCTGTTGCCAATCTCTTCAAGGACTTACTATGCTGGATTAACCTTCAACCTCCTGATTACCTGTCTCCAAACAATGCAAGTACTGTTTGTTTTGTGAAACTTTCAAACTGCCTGTTTACCTGCTGCAAATTCTGACTACTCTGTGTACTGCCAAACTATTCAAATACTGTTATTTCTGTGAAACCTTCAATCTGCATGTTTAACTGTTTCCAAACTCTGCAAATACAATTATTCAGTGTAAACCTTCAAACTGCTTGATATCCTGTTGCCAATCTCAACAAGTACTGATTAATCAGTGTTAAAGGGCCACTGTAAGTAAATATTTTCTATGCCTGTTACTAACTAACTACCCCAAACACACTTTTTATCAATAGCATTTAATTAACATATCTCTACCGTATATCAGAAATCTTGTCTGCAAATTTAATTGTTTTCCAAACCCACTCCGTGGGTATCCTTTGCTCTGTACCAATCCGTTTACAATACCTAGGTTTCAAAATGGCGCTTTAAACACAAAGTTATTGGTTTAAGTATTTTGAACATGCAGTGCTGAAAATAGTGGGCAGGATAACGTGACATCATCAGCGAAAAAAGATATAACTTTTAGAACGTTATGAAACTTCGTTTTGGAGAAAATATAGGTCAGTAGGTTTTAATTAATGTTTATTAACTTTAACATGTTAGTTGTTTAGCTTAAAAATTATAACAGAAAGTAATCCTTTAACCTTCAAACTACCAGATTACCTGTTGCTATCTCTGCAAGTTCTGACAACACAGTGTTAACCTTCAAACTACCTGATTACATGTTGTTAATTCTGCAAGTTCTGACTACACAGTGTTAACCCTCAAACTGCCTGATTACCTGTTGCATACTCTGCAAATACTGTCTACACAGTGTTAACCCTCAAACTGCCTGATTACCTGTTGCATACTCTGCAAAGACTGTCTACTCAGTGTTAACCCTCAAACTGCCTGATTACCTGTTGCATACTCTGCAAAGACTGTCTACACAGTGTTAACCCTCAGACTGCCTGATAACAAATTACCTACTCCTGCATTATTAACTGTTTCCTGTTTTACCCTTCTTCTGTCTGAGTATAAGTGGACTATCCCTGCTCTCCTGATTCTGTGGAAGACATTTCCTGAATCCAGTTCCTTATTCAGAAGTCTATCTGGCTGATATCTTGAATTACTTTGGCACAGGGTAACCCTGCTCCATATCGTGAGTACTTTGTTTTTTGGAGGTTGTCGTGGGGTCACGTCCTGGATTAAACTCAGAGTGCAAGGGTGTTGTTTAAGTTTGCCCTAGCATTTGGGTCTTCTTCTGGACATTTCCTAACCTGACACCCTCTCTGCATCGGCCAGCGATGGTTCTGATCGTTGGTGGGTGGGAGTCATAGCAGGGATGCGGGTTGATGGCCCATCGCTGGAGGGAGTTCCGGTTAGGCCGGATGATGGGGCCGGGAGCGTGCACGGGAGCATGTGGGAACGGGTGGAACTGGGTCTGCTATGCAAAGTGTAAGAAATGGAGAGAGAGGGGGAAATTAATGTTGGGAAAGGGATCTGGGAGAGGGGGTAGGGTATTAACCCCTTAAGGACCAGCGACATACCCTGTATGTCACTGGCCTTTTTTTGGGACTTGATTGTTTTAAAGAGCGGTCTTGCCACCAGCGTTGAGACTGCTCTATTCCACAAAGCCTGCTGGAGGGGTGGCATTAATAGTGTGTTCTTGCTAGACTTGTGCTATTATGTCCTGAAAAAACCCTTAATGACCAGTGACATACAGGGTACATTGTGGTCATTAAGGGGTTAAGGGGGGCAGCTACACTACAGAAACTTGAGATTCTTTATTAAAAAAAAATAAAAAACATTTTTTTTTTCAGTAAACTGGGTACTGGCAGACAGCTGCCAGTACTCAAGATGGCACCAAAACATAAATTATCCTTACCTGATAATTTCATTTTCTTCTGAAGGGAAGAGTCCACAGCTGCATTTATTACTTTTGGGAAATACAGAACCTAGCCACCAGGAGGCAAAGACACCCCAGCCAAAGGCTTACATACCTCCCCCACTTCCCTCATCCCCCAGTCATTCTGCCAAGGGAACAAGGAACAGTAGGAAAAATATCAGGGTGAAAAAAGGTGCCAGAAGAACAAAAAAAATTACAGCCGCCACATAGAGAAAAACCCTAAAATTTAAGAACAAACGACACGGGAGAAAAACCCGAGCCCAGGTAACTGCACATCAGTTACACCTCCAGCAAAGCTGAACTAAAGACCACTCAGTCCCAGAGTCCATCAAGTCCAAACAACCTCCGAGACGACCGCCCCCGCGGAACATGACTCCTAAGAAGGTACCTGGCCAAAGACAAAGACTGCATCTGCCCCCAAAAGGAAAACCAGAATCCAGGAAAAATCCAAAGGAACTTTTTCCACTCAACACATATAAAACAACCCATGGGAAACAAGCTCCCTAGAACACAAGGACCGAGAAAAAAAGGATCCAAACACAGGGAAACGTCCCAAAAAAGGACTCGAGGAATACCCTCATATCCCTGATCCTGTACCATACCCTAAGGCACTCCAGGAAACCATGAGTCCCCCCCGTCCCCTCATAACATATCTAGACCGCAGGCTAGACAGGCAGACAGCAGAAACAGGATAACTATCCCAGCAGCTAGAAAAGAGCTCTTCAAAAAGAACCTCAAACCACCTGAACAGGAACTCACAATGACCAGCTTCCAGGAAGAAAGCTGACTCACCATTGTTAACCCAAACCACCAAAAGGCGCTTCAAAGCTTGTTGGCATATAGTCAAGAGCAATTAACTGTAGCTGGATACACCATCACAGTGCAAATAACTGTAGATGGTTTCAACTGCCAACTTTCCAAGGGCTTACCCGGTGTTCCCAGACCAACTCCCATCCAGGTACTGACTGACCTGACCCTGCTTAACTACCCAGATCAGACGGGTCGCATTCAGAGTAGTGTGGTGGTAGACCAAACGCTAATAGAAAATTAAAATGGTCAACACTGCATAGAGTAACTGATCCCCAACCTTCCTTTCAGGATAATGGTCCCAGCCCCAAGGCTAGTCAAAGACAGAGACAGGAGTCCCAGACTTCTGGAAAAGAAAGGAAGGATCAATGAGGAAGTCTCCGGTTAGACCGATGGTACCAACCGCATGCTACCGTGAGTCAGGATAGACATTGTGCTTGGGTACGAAACCCCCTACACGCTGTCTTCGTCCAAAAAAAGGAACACATCCCAAGGGAAGAAGGCCCACAGACCCTCAGCGTCCATATATTGAATCCAACATAGAGCAGAAGCCCAAAAGGGTGCAAACCCTCAGCCTCCCGCTGCATAAACAAAGGAACCAGACACTATATCGCAGCTCCCCTTCCAGGCTCCTGACCACAAGAAGGGAAAAAAATCCCTGTAAGACTAGACCAAGGACCCACAGATAGTAAGGTAACTCCAAACCCGGAGAACCCAACCCCCACTCTAGAAGATAAGGGAATGAAACCAACGGAAAAACACCCTACCATATAGTCGAGACCCCTTGACCATATCACAAACCCAGTTGAAAGACACCAGGAGTCTACAGAAACATCTTAAATGCACCAAAAGACTAGTAGGGACCCGCCAGAAGGACCTAAAGCCTAAGCCACAATCAGATAGCCATCTCTCACAGAGCCCCGGCCCCTACGAGAGAGGCCCGCGAGGCCACAAACATCTAGTGTGAGATCGAACGGGCCACACGCATCCAAGGAGAGACATGGACCTAGGCCTGGGTCCTCAAAAAGGAGTCGATCGAAAGAGCCAACTTCCAGAGGAACCCTAAACTGCCTCCTACAAGGAGGAGCGCACCTCTAAAGTCAGTAGACTTGGCGATCTAGCAATAGCCCCAAACCCAAGAGTCACAAAGAACTCCAGAACGGTCTGAGATTCATCACCCAGTGCATAAGGATGGCAAAGAAATCTCGTAGGCAATTGATAACACGTGTTACGCACACAGGCAGGGTAGCAACCAACATATTAAGGCGAATGATAACCCTGGACCTTGCTCGCAATCCCAGAGAGGTAAACGTAAGGCACTGCCCACGAAACCCCAAACGGAGCATCAATGATAAATGGTCAACTAACTGACCCCAGAAGGGCGGCCATTCGTACCCGACCTCGACTCATCACTGACAAGTCTCCAGGCTAGAGTTGCGATGAGGACGCAAGACACCCGAAAGTCGAAGACTGTGGTCAGACCAAGGGTATAAAATGGAAGAGACAACAGCCAGAGATCCTTGATCTATCTTCCAAGAAACTACTTTAAGCAGGCAACGCTGAAGCCGTAGCCCCCACAGAAGACAGGGAACCCGTGCACACCACCTCCTAGAGTAACACAACTCGGGGTAGAGGAAAAAAACATGCCCCCGCATCCAGACCAGATGATCCTACCAAGGCGAGAAGGAAAAACTTCAAGTGAAACTCAAACCATTAATCACTCGGCACACCAGACCACAAAGGTCACACACATCAGGGACCAGAAGAACCATGATGCCGTCTGCAAAAACAGATCCGAATCCCAGGCGAGTAGCCCGTACCAACCAACCTTAGATTGGCATCTCAACCCTCCGTCCGGGATTGCATATATACCAAAGGCCTCATACTTCGGTAGTATCCGAGCCCGGAGTCCATAGAATAGGCCAAGTGACATTCAGAATCCAACCGGATTTAATCAGCACCATGAAGGTGACATGAACCCTGGTAACAGCCTAAAAAGCATCTGCCAGTACCAGCCTGGACACTCCAGAACTGCTCAAGGTCAAGAAAATTTGTCCCGAAGGATAGATAAATGAACTAGAAAAACATAATTCTAATATTCAACAAGTGCGCAACTTCCGAGGGAGTGCCCACGCGACCACTATCGCAAGTATCGGTTCCAGAGAAGAACGTTCATAAAACAAAAATCTAACAGACATGAGCTTAAACAAATTAAACACATCCATCCGGATCAGAAAATAAAATGAAAGCAGCACCCATCGGGTGAACATCCAAGGTGAATGAAAAAGACAACGGGACCAGCCGATTAGAAGCCCCATTCTCCCAAGCTCAGAACTGAGAAAGAAAAAATAAGATGGAGACGTTAAGGAGATTGGCCTAATCACCAAACGTCATATCCATTTTGCCATCCAGCTTCTAAGGCCTTGGATCCCTCGGCCCACTAGGACTAGGATCCTCCAACATTGCCAAAACAAGTCTTAAAAGAACACGAAGGTGAGCCAGCCTGTAACGGAAGGCAAAATCATCCCTCGCCAGATCAACCAAAGACCCTGGCTCCGAGATTGGGGCCCCTGAAGCTTAAGGGGCCAACGCTTTCCCAGAAGGCCGAACTAAATTCGGCGATCCCACGCTTGACGGGCCTTAGTTAACAGAACACGGACTGTATCTTAGAAACACTTCACTTGGGAGATATAAATGAGTCAGCACCATAGAAATGGCCATGCAGAACCGTGCTGTAACCTCTGGAGGAAACAAGCCACCCTCCGGAGGAGTAAAAGCCATAGGGACACCTGCGTGCGTAGCCGGGAAAGGGTCTGGGTCACGCGCCTCACGGAAACCTTGGAGGCGGATGGCTCAACGCACTCTAAGCCCCCTGACTGGGGAGAAGAGAGTACTCTAGAACGGCAATCGGAACATAACTGATGGGAATTGATTACCCAGGCCATTTCATATTCATCACAAGACGCATTCTCCGTATCGGAGGCATCCGTGTCTCACATATCAGAATCCTCCATAATCTTGGGATTACAAAAATTACAGAAACTAACTGGCACCCTTTAACACCCCCAATGGCTGGGGCATTTACTCCCTCCTGTGAACCAGTCAACCCACGAGCTATACTCTCTCGGTCACACACAGTCAGCATACGGAAGTGAAAAAAACAACATAACCGCACCCGTCATGAGGTGCACCGTGCCAGTCACAAAAAGGGTGCTCAATCTTGTGAGATCAAGTCATTAAAAGAAGGCCGTTATGTTCCGTAAAGGCCGTGAGCATATTCATAGCTACACATTAGCAGATAGAACCATATAACAAACATGATTAAAATCCCCACCTGTTCAATAATCCCCTCAGGAGATATTAACCCATGATCCATATTAAGATAAAAGGAGTCCCACTGGGACCCTACCTTCTTTCGTCAACAATATATTCTCAGATTGAAATAAAATGAAACAATCTTACCGGAATCTACGCTGTGGAACAGGAACACTGCCCTTCAAGTGTGACAGATAGTAGCCTCGCTTCTGACATGGACTTGAGTGAAGAAAGGTAGGCAGCGAAACTCATCAACGCTGATTACCAAGGAGCTGTTAATCTGAGTCGGGATGGGTTCGCAGGAAAACTCCCCCTGCATATCCGGACTCTAACTTTCATCCATGCTCTCTCTGAGAGGTTGACAGGATTACTTAAAACTCCAGTCTTATTGCGAAGAGTACTACCCTCCATAAGAGACTCTCTCAAACTTCTGACACTTCTCTGCCAACCTCCTGTGACAAAAGGCAAAGAATGACTGGGGGATGAGGGAAGTGGGGGAGGTATTTAAGCCTTTGACTGGAGTGTCTTTGCCTCCTCCTGGTGGCCAGGTTCTGTATTTCCCAAAAGTAATGAATGCAGCTGTGGACTCTTCCCTTTTAAAAAGAAAATAGGTAGTAAGATGTCAGTGACAATTATAAGGTGGGGGAGGGAAGACAGCTGGTTGAGGGGGGTCAGGGAGGGATATGTCAGGTGGGGGCTGATATCTACACTAAAGCTAAAATTAACCCTACAAGCAACCTAATTAACCCCTTCACTGCTGGGCATAATACAAGTGTTGTGCACAGCAACATTTAGCAGCCTTCTAATTACCAAAAAGCAATGCCAAAGCAATATATGTCGGTTATTTCTGAACAAAGAGGATCCCAGAGAAGAATTTAAAACAATTTGTGCCATAATTGCACAAGCTGTTTGTAAATAATTTCAGTGAGAAAGCTAAAGCTAGTGAAAAAGTGAACAATTTTTTTTATTTTATCGCATTTGGCAGTGAAATGGTGGCATGAAATATACCAAATTGGGCCTAGATCAACACTTTGGGTTGTCTACTAAAAAAAATATATATACATGTGAAGGGTTATTCAGTGATTCCTGACAGATATTGTTACAATGTAACTGTCGCAAATTTTTTGGGAAAAAAATGGTTTTGAAATAGCAAAGTGCTACTTGTACTTATTGCCCTATAACTTGCAAAAAAAGCAAAGAAAATGTAAACATTGGGTATTTCTAAACTCAGGAAAAAATTTAGAAACTATTTAGCATGGGTGTTTTTTGGTGGTTGTAGATGTGTAACAGATTTTGGGGGTCAAAGTTAGAAAAAGTGTGTTTTTTTCAATTTTTTCATCATATTTTATAATTTTGTTATAGTAAATTATAAGATATGATGAAAATAATGGCGAGAAAAACGGTATATAATATGTGTGGGTACAGTAAATGAGTAAGAGGTAAATTACAGCTAAACACAAACACCACAGAAATGTAAGATTAGCCCTGGTCCTTAACGGTAAGAAAATTAAAAAATGGTCTGGTCACTAAGAGGTTAAAATATGTATAATTTTAAAAAATATTTGCCCGGGGGGACTGAGCCGGCCGCTGACCAATATGGCCGCAAGTGAATAACGCTCCGTAGGCGATGCACAAACGGATCATTTTACTATAAGGTCACGGCATCATTCCAGACCAAACACTGCAGCATCTCACAGCAAAAAGCGGGGGCTACACATCAAGGTGTTTTTTCTTCCCTTTCTACGCAACTGGGAAGAGATACAAGAGATGAAGATCATACATCACCTTTTACCCACGTTGCCACCATCTTCCTGCACACAGAGGAACATACAGCCTTGCAACCAGACTATCCACGGATCGTTAGTACTGTAACCTGAGCAAGTGACTTCAGCACTACTCTAAGTAAGGTCGTTTACCTAACCCTCTCAAGACACAGGGTATTCTCCCTCATAAGATTAAACGAGGCCTATCAAAAGCAGAGACAAACAGGGTCTGCAACATTGGACCACGCATCAGCCTCTTAGTACACGAACATCATCCCCACAGAACATGTGACAGCGGTATTGGTGACAACTAATCCTTATTAAACAGGGTAGATAACCCTTTACAAAGCTCCATACATCAGGAACACCTCCACTAAAGCTTACTTGTGGCCTAGCAAAAATAAACACCAAAGCAGGAAAACAAAGTCCCCTAATACCGGCACAACGTGGTGACTATCACTAGACCAGGTCGTGTAACCCAACTCCAAACATTAAGATGTTATCTGCACGCAGCTTCGCTGTAAAATGAGGTGCCTGATACGATCGGATCTCACACTCCACAACAAGCTGCTAAGCACTAAACCGATCTATATTAACAAGAGTTGATAGATTGCTTATACACTTTCCCAAACTTGACACTTCGCCTACTAGTCTACCCAATAACTATTACAAACCTTTGTGCAGCCTCTTCACACACTGAAGGCCCAATAACGACAACAAGCCCCTAACCTTGATTACTCACATTTTGGATCAAAACTGTACAAAACTATCTCAAAGATAAATACTGACCGACACCAAACCTCATATGGCTTCAAGAAGAAGCACCATACCAGAGAAACCTAGCAAACCTCAGGGGATAATAGGGACTAAGCCAAAAACATTTTAAAACTATAGAATCTACAGTCCTGGATATAGAGACTCACAGCCTACTCCTAAATCTCCAGATATGAGGGGAGACCAGATCCCACCAACAGACAAGTCCTCTTACTAGAGCAGATCTTTGCTTTCTCCCCACAAAAGCAGATTTTGGCTAGATATGTGCGATTCGGTTCGGTTCGATTCGGAAATTCGGCGATTCGAACCGAACCTAATTTCCGAATTAAAATTTTGCCGAATTGAATTGATTCGTAAATTCGGATGGCCATTGGATTACACTAGTATTGTACAGTATGTTAGGTTAACACCTAATATACAGTATAATACTAGTCTAATCCCACCTAACACTTATCGAAATGCCGAATTTCCGAACCGAACCGAATCCAGCTGAATTTCTTTGAATCCGAAAACGAATCCAAAACGATTCAATTCAAAATTTTCCGAATTCGAATCGATCCGAACTTCGAAAAATTCCGAATCGATCCAAACCAAATTTTTTCGCCATGCACATGTCTAATTTTGACAGTACCCAAATTATCTAGCAGTGAGTTTCCGGCAGGTTACTTTAACTCAACCCTAAAATGTTGTTGGATGTTAATCTTCTTGAACAGGAACATGCCATTCCAGCTCCTAGATAAGATTAGTAGGTACTGTAGACTACTCATTGCAATGGCTTACAAGAAAAAGGTACCAATGGCACTACTGCTTATATTGAGTAAACCCTCCAGATACCATATTTTAGAATTTAATACGACTAATAGCGTATGTATTTTGGGTAGGGTGTGCTGTGTATTGAGTTAAATAGCAAACTGAAAATAAGAGAGGTGAAGGAACCAACTCTTATAGAAGAATACACTTGTAGCACTTGGGGGTTTAGAGTCAATCATACAGCTTGAAAAACTGAAAAAATATACAACTTTGATCAAGTATGGGAAATGTGGGATTAAAAAATAGGACAAGTTAAAACTTAAAGGAACAGTCAACACCAGAATTTGTTGTTTAAAAAGAAAGATAATCCCTTTATTACCCATTCCCTAGTTTTGCATTAACAACACTGTTATAGAAATACACTTTATCTCTGTGATTACTTTGTGTCTATGCCTCTGCAAACTGCCCCCTTATTTTAGTTCTTTTGACAGACTTGCATGTGAGCAAATTAGTGCTCACTCTAGGGTAACTTCACGTGCATGAGCTCAATGTTATCTATATGAAACACATGCACTAATGCCCTCTAGTGGTCAAAATGCATTAGCATATGGACCTCCTAGGTTTAGCTTTCAACTAAGAATACCAAGAGAACAAAAGCAAACCTGGTGATAAAAGTAAATTGGAAAGTTGTTTAAAATTACATTCCCTATTCAAATCATAAAAATGTTTTTTTTGGACTTGACTGTCCCTTTAACTTTTATTAAGTCTCTTAAAATAGGATAGTTAGTATATATTAAAAGCACACTCAGGTAATTCAAGCAGTAAACTGTATTATGGCAATTGGATTGAGTTACTAAGCATGATAAACAAAATATACTGTGAGCTAGCTTGTAGCTGTTATCAACACTCCGCTTTTGTTATTTAATTTCCAGATTCCCCTATTAATCAAACACTTCTAATTGTTTTAAACCTCGTATTGCACACACACTAATATGTCTAACTTTCCATATATGTGTTGGAAAGCTCCAGGTTTTTAATATAGGTGGGATGAGGAATCTTGATTGTTCAACATAAGACTCTGATTAGATACCTTGCATCTATGTGACACTACTGCAGAGTGACATAGGGATAACTGTGGTTGCCTTTTACACAGTGAAATGAGTATACACACAAGAGTTCATATAAAGTCTGTTATGAACAATATATGCCGTGAAATAAGTATCAGCACAAGAGCTCTAGTATAGTATGTTGTAAATAAATGTGGCCTGTTGCATTGTGCATAATAGTATATGAGCTCCAATAAAGAGTCTGTGCAGAGGCGTCACTTAAATATAACCCTCAGTAAATTAAAACGGTAACCGAATCTTAGTTGACTAGAAATGTTAAAGTGCATAGTGCAGATTAGGTATAAATTGCGGAATTAGTTTTGTACCTCAGAGCGCTCAAAAAAAAAAAAAAAATCAAAGATCGCAACCCTCCAATATACACAGCTTACAGAGCCTAGATAATTATCTTATTCAAGATAAACAGATTGCCGATACATTTAGCAGATACTATAACTCTATAGCCTCCCAGTCCCCCACACAGAAGATACTGACAGACATGATCAATTACATTTCTTCTGCTAACCTAGTTACTATAGACAAAGCAAACTTACTAACTAGAGAAACCATCACCTTCACGGACGTCCGTTATCAATGATTTACCAAATGGTAAAAGCCCAGGGCCCGACAGGTTCACGAACACCTACTAAAAAACCTTTAGGGAAGTACTGGCCCCTCAACTCCTGAAAAAGTTTCACTCATTAGATGACAACATACCATTCTCCCCTACATCACTAGAGGCTCACATCTCTGATCCTGAAAGAGGGAAAACCACCTGACAAATGTCAAGAGTTAGACCAATCTCACCCCTAAATTCCGATATAAAGATACCAGGGAAAATACTTGCAAACAGAATGAATAAGATCTTAGGAGACATACACACAGACCAAGTGGGCTTTGTCCCATATAAAGAAGCAAGAGATAATACTATTAGTGCTCTCACCCTTACCGCACACACCAAAAGTCAGTCCTAAATCACAAAAGATGTAGAAAAAGCTTTTGATAGGATTAGTTGGCAATTCCTAAAACACACCTTAGAAGCATTCGGAGTTGCGCCGAACAGGATTATAAACATTCATGTTATATTCTAGACCCTCCACTAAAGTAAAAGGCATCTTGTCAACTCCCTTCTCAATAAGAAACGGTAAAAGTCAAGGCTGTCCCCTTTCCCCCACCTTATTTGTTCTCATTATGGAAGTCATGGCGGTTCATGTCCGCCACAACATAAGATTGAGGGAATTAAAGTGGGTCCAAACAACCATAAAATTGCCCTTTATGCAGACGACGTACTCTTTATGACGACATCTACCAAAACTTTGATCCCAGCTATAATTACAGAACTGATGAAGCACATTGAGTATGCATGAAACGCGTCAGATCCGTAACTACCGAGCCTTGTACACTGTCTAGTGCTCTACTTGTACTGCTTGAATAAATCCACTTGGTTTACAGTTCCTGATCGTCCTCGCTTTTTGTTGTTCTTCGGATTTATGGCAGAGCTTGCCCTGAGGACTGGAACAATTACTCTACTTTGGTACTTTCAGCAGTCTTCACACAGAGAACAACCCCCCTTCAATACTGTGAGCGTCACCGATGATCTGGCCGCCTCTGCCCTTACGTCATCACTGAGGAGCTAGACGCGGTATCACCCGCGCACACTATCCAGTTTACCCGACGGCTAGCGGTTATCTACCTAGCCCTTTCACTACGTGTGAAACTTGCAGACTATTACGCCGTCTGCTTGACCTCATCCTCCCCAGCATCACCCAACCAATCTGGGATAATCAGAGGTATGTGCCCGTTTTGAACATTCGAATTGTTACACCGAAAGGGGTTGTACCGTTAAACTGCTTTATCATCCACTACGTTACTATGACTGATAATGACTTAATTCTCTGTGCAGACTGCATTACACATATGGTATTAACCCTTAACATTGCTGCAGCCATTACCAATACAGGATAGGTCTGAGCATTCCTCTCTTTCCGTAGTCCATATAATTACAGAACTACAAACATTCGGGTCACACTCCAAAAAAAAAAAAAAACTTAGACCGACCCTACTTTATAACCTTAAGCAAAATCTGTCTACTCCAACAACATACATCAAATAAATATTTAGGGGCAGACACACACTTCCCCTGAATACTCTATTGTTAAAACACAATTTTGCCCCCTTAAAGAAAATTCAAGAGGACCTCCGAAGATTGAGTATGAGACCATTATCTTGGTGAGGCCGAAAACACTATTAAAGGGACAGTATACACTCATTTTCATATAACTGCATGTAATAGACACTACTATAAAGAATAATATGCACAGATACTGATATAAAAATCCAGTATAAAACTGTTTAAAAACTTACTTAGAAGCTGTCACTTTGGCTATGTTGAAAAGGTAGCTGGAAAGCCCACTGCAAGTGGTAAATAAGACACTCCCCCCCTCCCCCTTCTTTTGCATATGAAAAGACCCTTTACACAAACAGGAGCAAGCTGGAGAAGGTAGTCGAGCGTATTCACATAAAACTTTGGGGCTTGGTTAGGAGTCTGAAAATCAGAGCAATGTTATTTAAAAATAAGCAAAACTATACATTAATTAAAAAAAAAACTTTATGGGCTATATAAATAGATTATCTACAAAACATTTATGCAAAGAAAAAATGAGTGTATAATGTCCCTTTAAAATGTCCACAACATTACCACAGATACTATACAACTTACAAGCGCTGCCAATACACATTCCAAAATGGTACATAGGTCAACTGCAGATCTCCATAAACATTTTCATCTGGAACAAGGAGTAAACAAAGAATAAACAAATCCACTCTCTATAGGTCCAATAGAAGTGGAGGTCTAGGCCTCATGAAAACATATTTATACTAGGAGTCTGTGGCCTTGCAGAGAACCCTTGACTGTTATGGAGCATCAGAAACCAAGGCCTGGGTTGCTAAATGCTGGGGCTCCTAAAGACAATAGAAAAAACATTGACAGTTTTTCAACACCAGATGGTGTTAGGTTATGTGTGTCATAGATAACACTGCTCACACACGTGGAGTTACCTAGGAATCGGCACCGATTGGCTAAAATGCAAGTCTGTTAAAATAACTGAAATAAGGGGGCAGTTTGCAGAGGCTTAGATACAAGGTAATGACAGAGGTAAAAATTGTATCAATATAACGGTTATGCAAAACTAGGAAATGAAGGGAGTATCTATCTTTTAAACAATAAAAATTCTGGGGTAGACTGTGCCTTTAATTCTCATTTCCACCACCCATATTTTTCTTTTCTACCTCTCCTTCTATAAAGAGAATTGTAAATAAGATGTACTTTGCATTACTGTACTTTCTTGATCAAATAATGTGAACATCAAGGACTTTACATATATTTGATGTTTATAAACATGGAATGGGCACCCTATGTATGGATCTGTATGACATTGTATCAGGGTGGATAAAAATTAATGATTTAAAAAAAAAAAAAGATTTTTTTTTATTTAAATCTGATTTGGGACAAGCACTGTCTCCAGCTCATTTTTTGGCAAATATTGTCAATATCCAGTATCAGGGTCAAAACTTAAGTGCTGAGGAAGATGAGTTAGCTATGACATGGGTATCTAGCAATCATCCATCTGTAATGCCAACTATAATAAACTTCAAAGCTAAGGGGGAACCATTCAAGAAATATATGTTTGCTGAAGATATTTTAAAGAAAGTCACACCAGTAAACTGGTGGAAGTCACTTAAAGGGACAGTCAAGTCCAAAAAAAACCCTTTCATGTTCCAAATAGGGCATGTAAATTTAAACAACTTTCCAATTTACTTTTATCACCAATTTTGCTTTGTTCTCTTGGTATTCTTAGTTGAAAGCTAAACCTAGGAAGGCTCATGATAATTTCTAAGCCCTTGAAGGCCGCCTTTAATCATATGCTTTTGTATTTGCTTTTCACAACAGGGGAGAGCTAGTTCCTGTAAGTCATATAGATAACATTGTGAGCATGCCTGTGAATTGTGGCAGACACTGCACTAATTGGCTAAAATGAAAGTCAATAGATAATAAATAAAATGTCATGTGATCATGGGGCTGTCAGAAGATGCTTAGATACAATGTCATCACAGAGGTATAAAGTATAATATAACAGTGGTGGCTGTGCAAAACTGGGGAATGGGTAATAAAAGGATTATCTATCTTTTAAAACAACAATTCTGGTGTTGACTGTCCCTTTAAGCATTTGGATTTAGAGACTGTTCAAGTAATGATTTCATTTTTAACAGCAGTAGCTTCTTCCGCAGGCGTTGAAAGAATATTCTCTTCCTTTGGACTCATTCATTCTAAATTGAGAAATCATTTGGGACCCGATAAAGCAGGAAAGCTCGTTTTTCTTTTCCAGATTATGAACAAAGAAGAAGCTGAAGATGACGAGTGAGCTACAGAGGACAGTATTTAAGTTTTTCATGTGTAGGCTGGGCTGACAGTAAGTTTCTTAAAATATATATATTTTGTTTAGCCAAATTAGTTAACAAACATGGATGTTTGTTTAAGCAAATAACATATGCTGTAATGTTATTGTTTCAGTTGAATAAATCAATTTAAATTATTATTAAGGTAATGATTATTTTTCTTCTTCCTAAGTACAACAGAAAAGTTGTCCAAATATGAATTATATTGATTAACCTATTAAACTGGGGATAAAAAAACTAATATGAAAAAGTTGTTATTCTAAAAATCTTCATCTACTTGCATATTAAAGTTATACCAGCAAGAATTAGTCTATGTAGAAAACTATGATTTAAATCAAGCCTTACTGACTAGTGATTTAAATCAGTTTGATTTTAATCAAATCCACCCTGCATTGTATATCCCTTACATGTCTCTGATTTTGCAGTGTATAAAACCAAAAAAATATTTGCCCAAGATACCATACGAAAGTCATTGCAGTTATGTGAAACTTTTTTGGTAAGGAATGGAAAATAAATAAAAAAATAAATAGTATGAGAATTTAAATGTTTTTTGTGTGGTTTTTTTAATAGTGGAAAGAGTTTACAATTTTGATTTTGAAAGTATTTAAATAGCCGAATTTCTGTGATCATTTATGTTTACATGCTCTGCCAGATGACAATCTTCAAAGATGCAAGGACAGTACAAATAAAAAAAAATATAAAATTTAAAAAGCATCTTATTAACAGCAACCTCCTCTCAGAAATAAATAAGGCAGCACATATGGACATTAGCTGGAGGTTGAATCTTTCAGATATGCTATTAATTCTTCTCTCTCTTGCTTCTTCCTAATGCCAGCAAAGATCATCTTTGTGCCTGGGATATACTTCTTGGGATTTTCTAAGTATTCGAACAATGTTTTCTCATTCCAGGTTATCCCTACAAAACAACATAGAAACAGATCATTAAAACAGACCAAGGTACACAGTTCAGTATATTTGAAATACAAAACCGTATTTTTTTTTTTTTTTACTTGGTCTTCAAAGGGTTATGAAAATATTTCTAAACTAAACTCAAACAACTCAAGTGCAGTGGAAAAACAACAGTCTTGCTATTTAAACTATAGGAGACTATGAAAAATAAGTAATATTTACCACACAAGCATTTTATAGGAAATTAAATTTTGAGCTTAAAAAAGGGACAGTCTACACCAGAAGTTTTAAAGGGACACTGTACCCAAAAAAATTATTTCGTGATTCAGATTGAGCATGAAATTTTAAGCAACTTTCTAATTTACTCCTATTATCAAATTTTCTTCATTCTCTTGGTATCTTTATTTGAAATGCAAGAATGTAAGTTTAGATGCCAGCCCATTTTTGGTGAACCCGAGTTGTCCTTGCTGATTGGTGGATAAATTCATCCACCAATAAAAAAAAAAAAAAAAAAGTACTGAAAAAAAAAAAAAAAAGCTTAGATGCCTTCTTTTTCAAATAATGATAGCAAGAGAACAAAGAAAAATTGATAATAGGAGTAAATTAGAAAGTTGTTTAAAATTGCATGCTCTATCTAAATTACAAAAGAAAAAAATTTGGGTTCAATGTCCCTTTAAGATATATTATCCCTTTATTACCCATTCCCCAGTTTTGCATAACCACCACCGTTATATTAATATACTTTTTACCTCTGATTAATTTGTATCTAAGCATCTTCTGACAGCCCCATTATCACATGACTTATCTATTCACTTGCATTTTAGCCAATTAGTGCAGTGTCTGTCACAAGCATGATCACAACGTTATCTATATGGCTCACATGAACTAGCAGTTTCCTGTTGTGAAAAGCTAATACAAAAAGCACGTGATAAGAAGCTGTCTTTAATGGCTTAGAAACAGGCAGACATTTAGGTGGTTTAAAATGTTATAAAGTATATTAATATAAAAATGTTGGTCGTGCAAAGCTAGGGGATGGGTAGTAAAGGCATTATCTTTTTAAACAACAACAATTCTAGTGTTGACTGTCCCTTTAAAGATGGAAAACGCACACAAAAATAAAAACGTATGTATAAAGTTTTAGAATAATCTTACCTTTGTTTTTGTTAGCATCAGTGTAGGAAAATCCCTCTGCCTGACCAGTCTTGCGTCCAAATAAGCCATGCAGGTTTGGTCCAGTCTTGTGCTTTCCACCTTTTTCAACGGTGTGGCACTGTGAGCATTTCTGGACAAAGATCTTCTTGCCTTTCTCTACGTCTCCCATAATTAAATCTGTAAGAGGAAAAATAGTAGTTTTCAGCTTTGTACACATTTGAGATTTACAGGATTTATGAATCATATTTTAATGGAACCTGCGACCCTCTGTTGAGAGTTTACAAGTTTTGTACATGAGGAGCTTTTAATGATGCAATGCAATTAAGCAATGTTCCACCTATTCTTAGATGTATAGGTAAAAGAGAAAGGGGGACCAGCCCAAGCAGCAACTCCGGTCCCACTAATGACATTGATCTGTGTGTCCTTTTCAGCACCAGTTTATAAAGGTCAGCGCCAATCAGGAAAAGTACAAATAGAAAATAAGTTTAGGCCCAAGAAAGTCTGCTATGTAATTATAACAGCTATTTATGTACAGAAAAATATATACAGTATTTGATATTTAGTATACTTTGCTTTAGCTAATGTTTTAAGCTAGATGTTAGAAAAAAAAAAAATTATATATATATATATATATATATATATTTATTAGTGGCCCACAGGTAATAACTAATATATAATATATTAAACAAAAATAGGGAGGTGGGGTATCCCCCCCCATCTCTGAAGGGACCTAAATCAGCAACCACTACATGGCCCCTGCCCTTCAGTATGTAACTTACAACTTGATTGGAGAAATCAGACAAATCCCCAATAAGAATGAAATACAAGTCACGAACAGAACAAATGGACATCTTCCCAAAGCATTAAAAAAAGGGTCTTTGTACAATTCCAGATTTCCATTACCCATAGCTTGCAGCTCCCCATCCCCCAACATAAGAGGAATTGTGAATGTTGGTAGAACCAATAGAGATTACAAGGTCACAGGCTAAGGAAGTCCAAGAATAGCAGGAAAAAGCATTAGGCTATCCCAACAATTAAAGGGCCATTACAGTCTAAAAATGACATGCTCAATGTAAGTATGAAATGTTATCACCACAGACCATTCAAATACAGAACACTGCTGAGCCCGAGCAGAGACTGATACAATCAGCAAGTACAGGGTACCTAATGTTGAAATTAAATGCTCTAAGGAATTAAATCATGTAAGTTTTCAACTATAAAAAGGGACTATATTTAGGCTTACACTTGAAAATAAAACATGTTATGAAAATCTGTTATAAGATATCTAAATCGATACATGTAAAGAGACCAAGACATAGTTCTGTTAGATGAGCACTACTCGCACCACCCAATAACTAAATAAAAAAAAAGTTATGAGATACAGTAACAAAAAAAACCACATAAAGGCAATGAACAAATTTGTTGCTGCCTACATTTGAAACTGACTATACCGGACAATAAACCTCTTTCATGATAGTCTAACATGCCGCATGCATTACCGTAATTTATATAATACAGGAAATAAAACAAAGGACAAACATACATGATAAATTAAAACAGAGGATTGAACAAATAACAAATCCCATTGCTGGCTCTCACCTGGTTGTTAAGGTGCTGGTGGTGCCTCCACGTCTCTGTTAGCTTTGCAATACTCACAAGGACACGCTGCAAGCCGGGCTATGTAACCGGTATCCCTCAAACAAACTTGGAATCTAACGTATGACGAAACAATGTTTTACCAGCCAATCAACGCAGCTGTCGGCTAAAAAGCACATACCACACTCACAACCGATTGGCCAGCCTTATGATATTGGGTTAGGTAAGCGTGGGGCGTGGGAAAGAAGACTTTCTAAAGGACATTTGGTGGTGTCGTTCTACTTTTCTTTTGCGACGTGACGTATACACACGTGATATGGGTATTGCCGTGTTACGCAAGTTGAAGGGCGAGGGAGATGTTAGCTAATGTGGGTTATTACGTGTCTTCTTCCTAGTTACTCAGAAAAGGTGGTACACGAATGGCCGCTGGCAACATTTGTAATACGGCAGTGTATATGTGAAGACTTGCTATATACGTGTTATAAATAAGAAGTTTAGCTGCAATGTACGATCGATGGACGCTAGTGTTGGGGACATATACTTGACCGTGAATAACGCGGCTATGGTGGAATTGTTGTTAAAAGTCATATTTAAGGGACATTAAACACCCTTGTATGATTATATTAAAGGATAAATCGTGTATATATATATAACCCATACTTTCATTATGTTGTCACCGTTTCCTGTAATTCCATTCTGAAATTGAGCTTTTCAGTTCCTAGAAATGGAAGTGCAGAACACTTATATTCTAATCTACACAGCCATTGGCTGCACACTCTAGTGACCTATTTATAACTGTCCCTAATTGGCCACAGCAGAGAAGGTAGCCTAAGTTACAACATTAAAGCTCCCGTTGCACTTAAAGGAACATTAAACCCAATTTTTTTCATTTGTGATTCAGCTAGACTCAGAGAATACAGTTTTAAATAACATTCAAATTTACTTCTAATATTTAATTTTATTAATTCTTAAGATATCCTTTGTTGAAGAAAAAGCAATGCACATGGGTGAGCCAATCACACTAGGCATCTATGCGCAGCCTCCAATCAGCAGCTTCTGAGCCTATCTAGATATGCTTTTCAGCAAAGATTATCAAGAGAATGAAGCAAATTAGATAATAGAAATAAAATTAGAAAGTTGTTTAAACGTGCACGCTCTTTCTAACTTGTGAAAGAAAAAAAATTGGGTTTCATGTCCCTTTAACACTTATTTTGTCACTGTTTAAACAGCTAATGAAACTAAAAAATACATCTACATGTTATTCAATTTCTCAGACTAATATTGTCTTTGAATGCTTCATTCTATCTAGCATTTATTTAGTGTTTAACCCCTTAATGACCACAGGAATTTTCTGTCCGTTTGAGACCAAGGCTATTTTTACATTTCTGCTGTGTTTGTGTTTAGCTGTAATTTTCCTGTTACTCATTTACTGTACCCACACATATTATATAACATTATTTTCATCATATCTTATAATTTACTATAATTTTTTTTATATAATACGAGGAAAAAATAGAAAAAAACACACTTTTTCTAACTTTGACCCCCAAAATCTGTTACACATCCACATCCACCAAAAACACCCATTCTAAATAGTTTATAAATTTTGTCCTGAGTTTAGAAATACCCAATGTTTACATGTTCTTTGCTTTTTTTGTAAGTTATAGGGCCATAAATACAAGTAACACTTTGCTATTTCCAAACCACTTTTTTTTCTAAATTAGCACTAGTTACATTGGAACACTAATATCTTTCAGGAATCCCTGAATATCCCTTGACATGTGTGTATATATATATATATATATATATATATATATATTTTTTTTTAGAAGACATCCCAAAGTATTGAACTAGGCCCATTTTGGTATATTTCATGCCACCATTTCACCACCAAATGCGATAAAATAAAAAGAATCGTTCACTTTTTCACATATTTTTTCACAAACTTTAGGTTTCTCACTGAAATTATTTACAAACAACTTGTGCAATTATGGCATAAATGGTTGTAAATGCTTATTTGGTATCCCCTTTGTTCAGAAATAGCAGGCATATGTGGCTTTGGCATTGCTTTTTGGTAATTAGAAGGCCGCTAAATGCCACTGCGCACAACACGTGTATTATGCCCAGCAGTGAAGGGGTTAATTAGGGAGCATATAGGGAGCATCTGGGGTTAATTTTAGCTTTAGTGTAGTGTAGTAGACAACCCCAAGTATTGCTCTAGGCCCATTTTGGTATATTTCATGCCACCATTTCACCACCAAATGCGATAAATTAAAAAAAAAAACATAACATTTTTCACAATTTTAGGTTTCTCACTGAAATTATTTACAAACAGCTTGTGCAGTTATGGCAAAAATGGTTGTAAATGCTTCTCTGGGATCCCCTTTGTTCAGAAATAGCAGACATATATGGCTTTGGCGTTGCTTTTTGGTAATTAGAAGGCCGCTAAATGCTGATGCGCAACACGTGTATTATGCCCAGCAGTGAAGGGGTTAATTAGGGAGCTTGTAGGGAGTTTGTAGGGTTAATTTTAGTGTAGTGTAGTGTAGTAGACATACAAAAGTATTGATCTAGGCCCATTTTGGTATATTTCATGCCACCATTTCACCGCCAAAAGCAATCAAATAAAGAAAAATTGTTCACTTTTTCACAAACTTTTTCACAAACTTTAGGTTTCTCACTGAAATTATTTACAAACAGCTTGTGCAATTATGGCACAAATGGTTGTAAATGCTTCTCTGGGATCCCCTTTGTTCAGAAATAGCAGACATATATGTATTTGGCTATGCTTTTTGGTAATTAGAAGGCCGCTAAATGCCACTGCGCATCACACATGTATTATGTCTAGCAGTGAAGGGGTTAATTAGGTAGCTTGTAGGTAGCTTGCAGGGTTAACTTTAGCTTTAGTGTAGAGATCAGCCTCCCACCTGACACACCACACCCCCTGATCCCTCCCAAACAGCTCCCTTCCCACCCCACAATTGTCCCCGCCATCTTAAAGGAACACTAAACCCAAATTTTTTCTTTGGTGATTCATATAGAGCATGCAATTTTAAGCAACTTTCTAATTTACTCCTATTATCAATTTTTCTTTGTTCTCTTGTTATCTTTATTTGAAAAAGAAGGCATCTAAGCTAAGAAGCCAGCCATTTGTCGGTTCAGCACTTGGACAGCACTTTTTTATTGGTGCTGTCTAATCAGCAAGGACAACCCTGGTTGTTCACCAAAAATGGGCCGGCATCTAAACTTACATTCTTGCTTTTCAAATAAAGATACCAAGAGAATGAAGACAATTTGATAATAAGAGTAAATTAGAAAGTTGCTTAAAATTGCCTGCTCTATCTGAATCATGAAAGAAAAAAATTGGGTTCAGTGTCCTTTAAGTACTGGCAGAAAGTCTGCCAGTACTAAAATAAAGGGAATCTTTGATTTTTAAAAAAATAAATAAAAATTATAGCATATTTACATATGCTGCTGTGTAGGATCCCCTTTAGCCCCCAACCTCCCTGACCCCCCCCCCAAACATCTCTCTAACCGTCCACCTCTGCCTTTTTGGGGTACTAGCAGCTATCTGCCAGTACCCAGTTTTTTTTCTGTAGTGTAGCTTCCCTCCTACAGACCAACCCAACACCCCCTGATTTATCGTTTTATATGTATTTTTTATTTATTTTTTTAGCCACTGATCACCAATTCTTATGGTCCATATTTTCTGTAGTGTAGCGGTTCCCACCTGCTCCCTCCCCGTGCACGCGCCCGCCCCCTCCCCATCGTGCACGCGTGCGCGTCCCCGCCCATGATCCCGCCCCCCTCCACATCACTGGTCCCATTATTTCAGGATGCCTCCATATCGAGACATCACTGCAATAACCGGAAAGCAGCTGAAAGCGAGCAGGATCGCTTCCAGCTGTTTTCCAGACCAAGGACGTGCAGGGTACGACCTCAGGCGTTAACTGTCTTTTTTTTGAGGACGTACCCTGCACGTCCTCGGTCATTAATGGGTTAATGTTCCTTTAAAGGGACACTCAGGTTAAATTAAATTTTCATGATTCAGATACAGCATGTAATTTTAAACAACTTTCCAATTTACTTCCATTAATAAAAATGTGCAGTGTCTTTTATATTTACAATTTTTGAGTCACCAGATCCTACTGAGCATGTGCAAGAATTCACAGACTATATGTATATGCATTTGTGATTGGCTGATTGCTATCACATGGTACAAGGGGAGTGGAAATATACATAACTTTGAAATTTGTTATAAAAAAATCTACTACATTTGAAGTTCAGACTAAGTGCTATTGCATTGTCTTATCTTGCATTTGTTGATTATGCAAATCTAATGTGTTGACTGGTCCTTTAAGTGTCTCTTTAGCAACTGATTGTGTGAACTTCTATAAACTAGCTTTGTTTGATGGGGAAGAGGTCATCACCAATTGAAAATTGAGCAACTCAGATGAAATTTGCTATAAAAGATCTATTATTGCTATGAGGTCCTTCACATGATACTCTAAAGACACATTTTACCTTGATAGCTGTGTATGTTAAAGTGAATAATCTAAATTTTCAATGTTTGAAGGCAAAACACATACAGTCTGGTGCTCAGAAAATAAGCATTTAAAAAGTGTATGTAATGTATGATGTAAAAGGGGCAATGCAATAGTTAATACACACCATGTTGTATTTACTCCTGTACCTGCAATTCTTTTCAAAACAATTCTCTTATTTCAAAATATTAAAGGGACACTGAACACAAATGTTTTCTTTCGTGATTCAGATAGAGCATGACATTATAAGCAACTTTCGAATTTTCTGCTATGATCAAATTTTCTTCATTCTCTTGGTATCTTTATTTGAAATGCAAGAATGTAAGTTTAGATGCCGGCCCATTTTTGGTGAACAACCTGGGTTCTTCTTGCTGATTGGTGGATAAATTCATCCACCGTTAAAAAAAGTGCTGTCCAGAGATTTCTGAACCAAAAAAAAAAGCTTAGATGCCTTCTTTTTCATATAACGATAGCAAGAGAACGAAGAAAATTTGATAATAGGAGTAAATTAGAAAGTTGCTTGAAATTGCATGCTCTATCTGAATCACGAAAGAAAAAAAAAATTGGGTTCAGTGTCCCTTTAAAAATTTTTCTTTTGTGATTCAGATAGAGCATGCAATTTTAAGCATCTCTAATTTACTCCTATTATCAATTTTTTCTTTGTTAACTTGCTATCTTTATTTTAAAAAGCAGGAATCTAAGCTTATGTGCCGGCCGTTTTTTTTTTGTTCAGAACCCTGGATAGTGCTTGCTTATTGGTGGCTACATTTAGCCACCAAGAAGTAAGCATAACCCAGGTTATGAACCAAAAATGCTCTGGCTCTTAAGCTTTACAGTCCTGCTTTTAAAATAAATATAGCAAGAGAACGAAGAAAAATTGATAATTTTAAACAAGTTTCCACTTTACTTCTATTATCTGATTTATTTAGTTGTCTTGTTATCCACCTGTTGAAAAGGATACCTAAGTTGGGTCAGGAGCTGCTGATTGATGGTTGCACAAATATGCCTCATCTTATTGACTCACCCAGTATCGTAACTATCTCCCAGAAGGGCATTGCGGCTTTTTCAACAAAGAATACCAAGAGAATAAGGCAAATCAGATAATAGAAGTACATTGGAAAGGTGTTTAAAATGGTATGCTCTATCTAAACCAAGAAAGAATAAAAAATTAGGTTTCATGTCCCTTTAAGCTCCACCATCTTGATACCACCATCTTGGAGCTTAGGTATTCTCACATCCTGTGACAGAAGTGGTGCACCCTCACTGATCATGATATTAGCTTTTTGACAGCTGGATTAATGTGTGTGATACAGCTTGTAATTATTTTTTACAGTTTTAAAGTTAAACAATATATTTAAGGGGGCGTGTCTCTGGGCAGCATCCTGAATGGATGCAATATTGGAAGCTGCGTGCAGGCTGCTGTTAAACTTCGCTATTTTCCAACAGTATTTCTTCACCATTATCCCTAAAACCTCAAGTCTGTTCCTCAGGAGACTGAGCACAACCGAGTGTTACCAAGTTTAGTGTGTGACTGTGTGACTGCATTATCTTACCGATCCGGAGGGTTGAGGCCTACAGCGGCCCTGTATAGGAGAGGTCTCAACACCCCCCCCCCGGTAAACGGGGTAAAGCAGTGCTACGCCACTGCCATTCTGTATGAGTCATTAAGTGGGAAACTATGGAGAAAACTATAAATAAGATGGAGACTGAATATGCCATTCTCGAGCGGGACCTAATCCGCTTGCTAAATGAACATTTTGCGCGCCTTATTAGGAGTATCGATGCTGCCTGGAACAATCCCAATGTCTGCTGCTCTGACGCTATTGCTACGGACAACGCAGCAGCAAACTACAAGGAGGCTCGGCTTGAGGCTCTGGCTACGGAGGTCCAGGAAACAGCTATCACTTGTGTGGAGAATGCTGCCCCTCAAGGACCTACTGAGAGCGATATACAGGAACAAGTGGGCGCACCTACGGCACTGACAAGAGCTGCGACGGCAGTGGCGACTCCGGAGCAGGTGTCAGATGCAAAGCAACAGCGGAATATAAAGGCGTCTGCAAAAATTAAACAAAGGACCCCACAATTGCCCTGGCTACATAAGCTAGTGGGAGCTGAGAAATGTCCTCCTCACACGTTGGCTGACTGGCTGCTCTTGAAGGGTCAGATCCCCCCTCCACACAACGATTTCAAGATGGCGACCGAAGATTGCTGTCGCTGGGAGCCTCTGGACCTACTGCAAAGACTTACATTGCAGCTGTCAGCCAGATCCTTCAGCAGAGCCGGAGTGGGTTAAACATATAGCTTCTACCCCTCAGGTGTCGGGGTGGCGGCTCTGATGTGGCTGCACTTTAACTGGAGTCCCGGACGCATCGGAAGGTGTCTGGTAGGTTTGCAGACTTGGCGCGAGTTACTAATGGCATTTGTCTGGGGACTGACCTGCATGCCACACGGAGATCTCAACTGAACTGGGGAAAATTATCTACCTGTTAATATTCAGCATCTGTGGTATGGACCTAACTGGAGTCGGTAGATCTACATATGTTAGTTCATGTTCCGGTTTAGCTACCCCTTATCATTATGTACATTACTAATGCCCCCCATGAGGTTTGATGTCCATTTTATTGCTGAGGGCTTGTGTTTGGATCGAACTTTCCAATAATGATTGTTCCACTACTTGATCCTGTAAAGACTATTCCCCAAGTTATGCTATGCAGTGACTCTTACCTTACTTAATATATATTGATCACCCTGTCGGTCACTGTACTTCATCATAATGTGTAATGATATCTCTGCACTTATTTTATCCACTGTTTATAATTGTGTGCAATTTTCTTTATCCCTTACACCCCTTTATAACAAGACACCATAGTTCTCACTTAGGTAGAGATGCAGGATCCTTCATATATTTCACTATATGAAATAACATCTGATTAACTTAGGTAATTATTAGTCTGTGCATAAGTCAGTGTACTCTGCCGAATTCTTATTCTCGCCATTGTCCTTAAAATAGTTGGTACACACTTAGGTGATGGGAAGCCACTCACTCTATTATATTGATATTGGTAATCATCTATTTGCTGACCCTGGATTGCTGCATATACTCTTACTTTTATGATATCTCCTTCACATCTCTTGGTACCTAGAGATAATGTTTGTTGTTAGCCCTCCCCCAAATATATAATTTAAAATACTTGTCTACTGACATAGCATTCTTTATATGCAAGATACTTTTACCATGCCCTATTTTGTGGAACCCTATGATGTTTGTATGCGCTAAGATGTTTTGCTTTAATTCCTCCCCCAAATGCATTCTCTCAATCACTAGTAATGAGGGTTTCCTTCCCAATTTAATTTTCAACTAACTTGTTCAAATACTGTCCTGTGGATCCAAAAGTGGCCCTTTTATCTTTTTCCCCTACATGCCCCCAGATATCTTCCTCTCTATAGTTTCAGCAGTCCAAGAGAGGCTGCTAGAGTTTAACTGGGGTAATATTTGTTACACTTTATGCAATTATGAGGGGAACTTCTCTATACAATTAAAAAAAAAAAATGGGGCTCAGTTATCTAGCATCTGTTTTATTTGTTTATAGTCTAATCTTTGCGACTTGCCGCTTGACTCTTATGATTATGATGTACTCACTTATGTATACAGTACATAGCGGTCATGATATTGTGTATTCTTTATTTTCCTTGACTATGGTTATTATTCTGTTCCTGAAGCAAATGATGCTTTCAATTGTATTTTCTTTATGCCTCAATAAAAAATATAAAAAACAAACCAAAAAAAACCCAATATATTTAAAAAAAAGCACTCAACAATTCCATAGAATAACGTAGTTGCTGCAAAAAATGTAAAGCTACTGCTTTTTACTGTTCACATTAACCTGTACAGACGAGAATCAAGCAGAGGGGGAAGTACCTAGTTCTAATCCTAACAGTATACAGGGTATTTCCGGAAATTCTACCCAAGAATCCATTCCATACGATAGTGTAACTCATCCTAATATCTCTACCACTAGCAACCCAGCATACCCGATGCTGCATAGTAATCCACAACATCTAGTTGTCAGACCTAAAGACACCACTAATTATCAAGCTAATAGTGCATCCACACTTAAACACTATTCAGGTAATCAGAGCCTATTAGAACAGTTTTTTCCCCAGGAACAGATCAACCAGAAAGGAGGAGGTACATCGACCACTCACATGAATTCCAACAAATCGCAGGGTCAGCCCAGATATGAGCTGAGAACATGAAGCTCATATCAAAATACAAATGAACACAATACATGATAATGTCATTAATCTTCTGTGCATCTCACTGAAGATCAGTTGAAAATCTTAAGCTTAGGACTTAATTTCTCTCCCTCTAACCAATTTGACATTTTCCAAACTTTATTAGATCTAAATACATTTTTGAGGAATGTAACACTTAAAAAATATTTTGCTAACCCCGCCAACTCCTCTGAGCAGGTGCCCCGTACCTCTACCCTGTCTTCATTTCAATCTGAATCTACTACCTTCACTCATTCTTGTGATGTTGTTACGTTACAACAACTTCAGATTGAATCCAAAGATGGGGATGAGGGCCACTGTGGCAGAGGTCCCTTGCTGAAAAATAAGTCCACTTTTTATCCCATTCAAGCTCGTGGGAACATTATTGAAACGTTCTATAGTAGAGTTGAGAGGGATTTGGTTGCTCTCAAAGGTACATACATGCCACACAAACAAAATCTGAGCCACAAAGAGAGAATAGCTATTAAAGAGCTCAAGGATAATCAGTCCATAACTATACGTAAGGCTGATAAAGGAGGCATGACTGTAGTCATGGACCGTGATTGTTATGTTACTGAGGCCCTCAGACAAGTAAGTAATAACAATGAATACTGTATGCTGAGAGGGGATCCCACGTCCATTTTCGCTACTGAACTTAGGGACATTTTGGATGAAGGTGTGGAACAGGGGTTTTTAGATGTAGCTGCTGCGTCATACTTGCTACCTGATCATCCTAAAATACCCCTGTTTCACCACTTCTCTAAAGTACATAAGTTGCTCATTAACGTAAAGGGACGCCCTATAGTGAGAGGGGTTGAATCATTGCTCTGTAACCTTTCTGAATGGATTGACTGCATTGTACAGCCACTTTTCATTTCATTGCCATCATACCTACGGGATACTAAACATGTTTTACAACTAACCAAAGAAGTTGGCTGGACAATGGAATCCAAGTGATTTACTGTGGATGCAGTCTCTCTTTACTCCTGTATACCACATGATAAGGGTCTTGAAGCTGTTTGCTTCTTTCTTGAAAATTTCTCTGAATACACAGAAGATTTCAAAATATATATTGTCAAGGCTGTGGGTTTCCTCCTCACTCATAATTATTTTATGTTTGAGGGGGTATACTATCTCCAAAAATGTGGAACGACGATGGGGGCGAAGTTCGCCCCATCGTATGCCAATTTATTCCTTGGATATTGGGAGTTCTTCCACATTTTTGGGGATAGTAATCCCTTTCGTTGCTATGTATCTCTGTATATGAGGTACATAGACAATTTGCTGTTCATTTGGACAGGCTCTCAGTCTGAGGCTAGAGAATTCTGTCTGTATTTGAATACAAACCAGATGGGTTTGGAATTTACATTTGAATTTGATGTGGAATCTATTAATTACCTTGACCTGACTCTAGTAGGGCAATCTAATGGTACAGTTAAAACCAAGGCCTATTGGAAGCCAATTTCTGGTAATTCTGTACTGTATGGTACCAGTTGCCATCCCAGACATGTTCCCCAGGCCATAGCAAAAGGAGAGCTTATCAGACTCAAACGTAATTGCTCAGATAATAACGATTTCAGGGAACTTGCCACTGATCTGGAGGCTAGACTGAAACAAAGGAAATATCCTCATAAAGCTGTATGGAAAGCAAAACAATCAGTGCAGACCAGATCAAGGGAAAGTCTCCTAGAAACCAATCCATCCAACGGTACCAATAGAAATCGGTTTGAAGAAATCACTGTTACTACACATAGTAGCCCATATATCCAGATATGCTCTATTGTTTGCAAACATTTTCAAATTCTCAAAGCGGACGATAAACTGGTAGACACCGTAGATAAGGGACTAAGATGTTCCTACAAGAATGGTCCAACACTAGGATCCATTTTATCTCCTACCATGTTGCCTGCAAAAGATAGGAACACCAGTTCATGGTTGAAACATCAGGGCATGTACAAATGTGGCCATCCAAAATGCAAACCCTGTGATTATGTGAAAATCACCAATGTGTTCTCTAGCTACATCACTGGGAAAACGTATAGCATTAAATCTTGTCTGAATTGCACTTTTAGATACGTGATTTATTTGCTAGAATGTACACAATGTCAAGTCCAATACGTTGGGCTCACTTCAAGGGATGTGAACACTGGAATTAGAGAACATCTCTCTTCTTTCAAAGTGGTCAAGTCTACCATCCCAGTTGTACAGCATTTTGGGGTTCTACATGGTGGTAATCTTGCCACCTTCTCGTGGTGTGCCATTGAAAAAATTGTAAAGCCCAAAAGATCGCATTTTAGAGTTGAGAGAAGCCTTTTGGATTTTCACATTGAGGACTAGGATTCCCAATGGCCTCAACTCAAAATACGATATTATGACTTTCTGGAAATGGTTATTTATAAGCTTAGAATATGAGCTAACTAACAGTTCATTATGGGTTCTCCTATATTTTTCCTCTGCTAGCATACTAATTATCTTTCGTATCACAATATGTATATTATGCAGCAGGTGTCTCCCCATTAAGGAGGTTCCATTTCCATTTTTGTTTCATACTCTTTATTCTGTGTATCCAGGATATTTTTTATTACTCACAACTATGCTACTAATTCCTAAATAACTGTGCATTATCTTCTTCCAGGCATTCTCCTATGGGGCACTGTCCCTGGTATGTGAATTTTTTTTTTTTATCGTAGCATCATACATTGTATTTACATATACTGTAACATTAATATTGTCCCTTTCCAACCGGGCACCTTCATGTCAGGTAATAAGTATTCCCTATGCTGCATTATGTCATTATTATCCACGTACAGTTCATTAGATTGTGGCTATGTTTTTAATGTTAGATCTGTGTTAATTGGTATTTGCTAAGGCATTAAGTAGGCTAGGATATAGATGGATATGTATGGGTTAACTTTGCACTCAGAGTAGGGGGTGTTGTTCTTATGTCAGGACAATTGTCCAGTATAATTCACCATTTTGAAATTGCATATTAATCACATATGTCTGTGCTATATAATATAGGGGTACAATTGATCATGTGTATTATGTTTCTGTATTAATATGTAGCTATTAGCTAGTGCTGATTGTCAGTATATAATTGCTTACTGTGAAGTTTTTGTACTTTTTCAAAATAATCCATGTTTTGTTACTATGATATTCAAGGTCCCCAACATAGCTGCATGATTCCTATCATTATATTACTGGTATAAATATTCACAAATATCCCCATGTTTGTCATACTTGGTTCCAGTAAGTCTCTTTTTCTATAAACATTAGTGGGGTTCAACCTTGGTTAATGGTCAAATAGAGATACTGACTTGTTTTTCAGAATGAATGGGACATTGTGTATGATTACTTAAACCAGTGTGACACCAGGCACTGCAGGCTATGACTACGGCTCACTGCCGAAATGCGTAAGCCATTAGTGCCACACCAGCTCTCTGTGTGCATGTTGCTGCCATTCACCTGTTTTAATCGCTGTGAATAATAAAAGTTGTATTTTAGAAGATTCCGTGGATGCCTTGTTTTGTTATCTCACATTAACCTGAGACACATTATACAGTAATCAAAAAGTTGGCAACCATACCAGTCTGTAAATGCACCCTGCTCTTGTCCAGTGTGTGAGAATGCCTGTGCTCCAAGATGGCGGTGCCCAGTATGAAGAGACAGCGTCATCATCTGACACCTTTAAGGGGTTTAAATAAAAACAGATTCAAATAGAGCTGCAGGAATATGAGGGAAACAATGTCATAGGGAGTATTAATCTTGCTATTGTAGTAGTGTCCAGCAGTTTAATGTCTCCATAATAATCCACATCAATATTTGTATTACAAGCCAGCAGCAAAATGCAAATTTGCATTAAGGTGTCATTTTTGTTTTAACTTTTACATAAAAAAATAGTATTTAAAGTAAACCACAAAACTGGTATTTAATGTACAACATAATTTCTGAAAGTTGAAATCATAATCAAAAGGTACAAATTGAAAGGGTTTATTATATTTTTATTGTAAAAAGTGTCTCATAGCCTTGGCAAGTGGGAAGAGCAGGGAAATTCCTTGGGCATCCATAATATTTTCTTGCAGTTAGCAGAATTCTTTAAGCCTGGGGCGCGATCCGATATACGGCGCAGGTTTTGGCGCAAGCGTGGAAACCTGCGCCGCCCGTAGTTTCAGCTCGCAACTCGAGCTATCACATATACGGCGCCGTCAGATGCTAAAGTGCCGTAAGTTGGACAAACTAGCGATGTCCAGAAATCTGCGTAAATACAAATTTCTGGAGTCGCCAGTGACTTACGGCACTTTAGAAACTGCCGCCGCCTACAAAACCTTACTAAAGTATTAAATCTCCCGTACTGTCTAACTCGCCTCCCAAAAATAACCCGACACGTATACCCCTCTATCCGCAATCCCCCCTCTCACTCCTAATAATAAATATATTAACCCCTAAACCGCCGCTCCCGGACCCCGCCGCCAGTTACATATGTTTTACCCCCTAATCTGACCCCCCTACACTGCCACCAGCTACATTAAATGTTTTACCCCATAATGTGATCCCCCTACACCGCTGCCAGCTACATTAAAATTATTACCCCCTAATGTGAGCCCCCTACCCAGCCGCCACCTATTTAAACTATATTAACACCTAATGTGAGCCCCCTACCCCGCCGCCACCTACATTATATGTACTGCCACATATATTAAATTTATTAACCCCTAAAATACTAAAATTTCCCTACCACTAAACCTAAGTCTAACCCTACAAATAGCCCTGAAAAGGGACTTTTGCGGGGCATTGCCCCAAAGTAATCAGCTCTATTACCAGCCCTTAAAAGGGCCTTTTGCGGGGCATTGCCCCAAAGTAATCAGCTCTTTTACCTGTAATCTAATCCCCCTACACCGCCGCCACCTATATTTAATATATTAACCCTTAATCTGACCCCCCTACACCACCGCCACCTATATTAACTATATTAAACCTAATTATATTAGGGTTAATATAGTTAATATAGTTATTATATTATATATATTATTAATATAGTTAATAATTAATATAGTTATTATATATTAACTATATTAATCCTATATTAATAATAACTTAATTATTATTAAAATAAATCTAAAAAATATTAATATTAACTAAATTATTCCTATTTAAATCTAAATACTTACCTATAAAATAAACCCTAAGATAGCTACTATATAATAATAATTACATTGTAGCTATTTTAGGGTTTATATTTATTTTACAAGTAACTTGGTATTTATTTTAACTAGGTACAATAGCTATTAAATAGTTAATAACTATTTAATAGCTACCTGGTTAAAATTATTATCAATTTACCTGTAAAATAAATCCTAACCTAAGTTACAAATACACCTACACTATCAATAAATTAAATAAACTACAATTATCTAAACTAAAATATAATTAAATACACTAAACTAAATTACAAAAAGAAACTCTTCTAATCAGCCAATAGAATTACAGTAGCTCTTATTCTATTGGCTATTCAAATCAGCCAATAAAATTAAAGTAGCTCGCATCCGATTGGCTGATTTAAATTAAAATCAGCCAATAGGAATTCAAGGGACCCCATTTTTAATCGCGTACCTTGAATTCCTAATCAGTGTACGGCGGCGATCATATGAAGAGGATCCTCCACGCTCCGGCTCCGGTCTTCAGTTCCAGCGTTGCCGATCTTCAGTTCCAGCATCGCCGGTCTTCAGTTCCAGATGGACGGTCTTCAGCTCCGCGGTCATCGGTCTTCAACTCCTCCGCTCCGCGCCGGCTGGATCCTGGAAGAAGAAGAGGCCGCCTGGAAGAAGACTTCTCCACCTGGAACAGGACCTTCTCCGCCGGTCTTCAGGACAGGTAAGGAGCACTTGGGGGTTAGACTCAGGTTTTTTTAAGGGGGGATTGGGTGGGTTAGAGTAGGGGTATGTGGGTGGTGGGTTGTAATGGGGGGTTTGTTCTTTTTTTACAGGTAAAAGAGCTGATTAAGGGCTGGTAATAGAGCTGATTACTTTTTGTAATTTAGTTTAGGGTAGGGACATTTTTTTATTTTGGGGGGCTTTGTTATTTTATTAGGGGGCTTAGATTAGGTGTAATTAGCTTAAAATTCTTGTAATCTTTTTTTATTTTTTGTAATTTAGTGTTTGGTTTTTTTTGTAATTTAGTTTAGTGTATTTAATTATATTTTAGTTTAGATAATTGTAGTTTATTTAATTTATTGATAGTGTAGGTGTATTTGTAACTTAGGTTAGGATTTATTTTACAGGTAAATTGGTAATTATTTTAACTAGGTAGCTATTAAATAGTTATTAACTATTTAATAGCTATTGTACCTAGTTAAAATAAATACAAAGTTACCTGTAAAATAAATATAAACCCTAAAATAGCTACAATGTAATTATTAATTATATTGTAGCTATCTTAGGGTTTATTTTATAGGTAAGTATTTAGTTTTAAATAGGAATAATTTAGTTAATATTATTATTATTATTATTTAGATTTATTTTAATAATAATTAAGTTAGGGGTGTTAGAGTTAGATAGGGTTAATATATATAATAACTATATTATCTATATTAACCCTAATATAATTAGGGATAATATAGTTAATATAGGTGGCGGTGGTGTAGGGGGTTCAGATTAGGGGTTAATACATTTAATATAGGTTGCGGTGGTGTAGGGGGATTAGATTAGAGGTTAATACATTTTAATATAGGTGGCGGTGGCGTAGGGGGATTAGATTAGGGGTTAATATATTTAATATAGGTGGTGGCGGTGTAGGGGGATTAGATTACAGGTAAAAGAGCTGATTACTTTGGGACAATGCCCCGCAAAAGGCACTTTTAAGGGCTGGTAATATTGCTGGTTACTTTGGGGCAATGCCCCGCAAAAGGCCCTTTTCAGGGCTATTTGTAGGGTTAGACTTATGTTTAGTGGTTGGGAAATTTTAGTATTTTAGGGGTTAATAAATTTAATATAGGGGGATTAGATTAGGGGTTAATAATTTCAATATAGATGTCGACGGTGTAAGGGGGTCAGATTAGGGGGTAGTACATATAATATAGGTGGCGGCGGTGTAGGGGGCTCACATTAGGGGTTAATATAGTTTAAATAGGTGGCGGCGGTGTAGGGGGATCATATTAGGGGTTAATATAGTTTAAATAGGTGGCAGCGGTGTAGGGGGATCATATTAGGGGTTAATATAGTTTAAATAGGTGGCGGCGGTGTAGGGGGCTCACATTAGGGGTTAATATAGTTTAAATAGGTGGCGGCGGTGTAGGGGGCTCACATTAGGGGTTAATATAGTTTAAATAGGTGGTGGCGGGGTAGGGGGCTCACATTAGGGGTTAATATAGTTTAAATAGGTGGCGGCGGTGTAGGGGGATCACATTAGGGGGTTAGACATTTAATGTAGGTGGCGGCGGGGTCCAGGAGTGGCGGTTTAGGGGTTAAACACTTTATTAGGGATTGCGGCGGGGGATTGCGGTTGACAGGTAGATAGACATTGCGCATGCGTTATGTGTTAGGTTTTATTTTGCAGGTAGTTTAGGGAGTTACGGGGCTCCAATACTCAGCGCAACGCCTGCAATTTGTGGCGAGGTGAAAATGGAGTAAGATTTCTCCATTTTCGCCACGTAAGTCCTTACGCTGTATATTGGATACCAAACTGCGCGGGTTTGGTATACCTGTCTATGGGCCTAAAAACTACGGCCGAAGGCAGAAATATACGAGCGTAACTTCTAGGTTACGCCGTATATAGGATACCAAACCCGCGCAAAATTTGGCGTCACCGGCTTTTGCGGGCGACGATTTATATCGGATCGCGGCCCTGTTATGCCTGCATCCTGGTGAATTAGTTTCAAAATGGGCAGTGTGCTTATTGAACAGAAACAAAAATACACTTTGGCCAGCTAGAAACAAACACATTATAGATTAAGGCAGCTGAAAACACAAACAAACACATGATAGATTAAAGGGATATTATACGCTCTCTCTTTTTATTTGCATAAATGTTTTGTAGATGATCTATTTATATAGCTCATAAAGTTTTTTTTTTGTTTTTTTTTTTTAAATGTATAGTTTTGTTTATTTTTAAATAACATTGCTCTGATTTTCAGTCTCCTAACCAAGCCCCATAGTTTTATGAGTATACCGTCAGATAACTTCTCCAACTTGCTCCCCTTTGTGTAAAGGGTCTTTTCATGTGCAAAAGAAGTGGGAGTGTCTTATTTCCCACTTGCAGTGAGCTTTCCAACTACCTTTTCAACAGAGCTAAACTGAGAGCTTTTAAGTAAGTTTTTAAACCGTTTTATACTGGATTTTTATATCAGTTTCTGTGCATCTTATTCTTTATAGTAGTGTCTATTACATGCAGTTATATAAAAATGAGTGTATACTGTCCCTTTAAGCTGAAAACACTGTTATTTGATTTGTGCTAAAAATGTTGCTCCCTATTACGTTAAATTTTTCCTGTGAGATTCTGCATTCCAAAGAGCTCCATTACTTTCTAAGGAAATTAGATTGCAGCTTGCCAGGACAATAAAACATTTATAACTGGCACTGTTTGTATATAATATATTACCCATTGTTACCACCCAATGGCAATGAGTTAACATATAATAAAACAGACAATAACAATAAATAAGAAAAGAAAAAATAGGGGTTTAGTGCACTTTCCTACTAATGAGTTCATGTAGTAAAACTTAATTTTTATTAGTAACTAGTCCTAAAGCCCGTTCACAGGGGCCATTTTTTGCAGTACAGCGGTCCCACCCCTTGCGCTCTCTCCCTCTCTCTCTCTCTCTCCCCCTCTCTTTTGCTCTCTCTCTCCCCCTCTCTTTTGAGCTTTCTCTCTCCCCCCTCTCTTTTGATCTCTCTCTCTCTCCCCCCTCTCTCTCTCTCTCCCCCTCTCTTTTGCGCTCTCTCTCTCCTCCCTCTCTTTTGAGCTCTCTCTCTCTCCCCCCTCTCTTTTGAGCTCTCTCTCTCTCCCCCTCTCTTTTGCGCTCTCTCTCTCCCCCCCTCTCTTTTGCGCTCTCTCTCTCCCCCACTCTTTGGCGCTCTCTCTCCCCCTCTCTTTTGCGCAATCTCTCTCCCCCTCTCTTTTGCGCAATCTCTCTCCCCCTCTCTTTTGCGCAATCTCTCTCCCCCTCTCTTTTGAGCTCTCTCTCCCCCTCTCTTTTGTGCTCTCTCTCCCCCTCTCTTTTGCACTCTCTCCCCCTCTCTTTTGCACTCTCTCTCTCCCCCATCTCTTTTGCGCTCTCTCTCTCCCCCATCTCTTTTGCGCTCTCTCTCTCCCCCATCTCTTTTGTGCTCCCTCTCCCCTCTCTTTTGTGCTCTCTCTCCCCTTTCTTTTGTGCTCTCTCTCCCCCCTCTCTCTTGTGCTCTCTCTCCTCTCTTTTGCGCTCTCTCTCCCCATCTCTTTTGCGCTCACTCTCTCCCCCATCTCTTTTGCGCTCTCTCCCCCCCTCTCTCTCCCCTCTCTTTTGCGCTCTCTCTCCCCTCTCTTTTGCGCTCTCTCTCCCCTCTCTTTTGTGCTCTCTCTCCCCTTTCTTTTGTGCTCTCTCTCCCCCCTCTCTTTTGTGCTCTCTCTCCCCCCTCTCTTTTGTGCTCACTCTCCCCCCTCTCTTTTGCGCTCTCTCTCCCCCTCTCTTTTGCGCTGTCTCCCCCCTCTCTTTTGCGCTCTCTCTCCCCTCTCTTTTGCGCTCTCTCTCCCCTCTCTTTTGCGCTCTCTCTCCCCCTCTCTTTTGCGCTCTCTCTCCCCCTCTCTTTTGCGCTCTCTCCCCCTCTCTTTTGCGCGCTCTTCCCCCCTCTCTTTTGCGCTCTCTCTCTCTCCCCCCTCTTTTGCGCTCTCTCTTCCCCCCTCTCTTTTGCGCTCTCTCTCCCCCCCTCTCTTTTGCGCTCTCTCTCCCCCCTCTCTTTTGCGCTCTCTCTCCCCCCTCTCTTTTGTGCTCTCTCCCCCCTCTCTTTTGCTGTCTCTCTCCCCCTTCTCTTTTGCTGTCTCTCTCCCCCTTCTCTTTTGCTGTCTCTCTCCCCCCTCTCTTTTGCTGTCTCTCTCCCCCTTCTCTTTTGCTGTCTCTCTCCCCCTTCTCTTTTGCAGTCTCTCTCCCCTCTCTATTTTGCTGTCTCTCTCCCCTTCTCTCTTTTGCTGTCTCTCTCTCCCCCCTGTCTTTTGCTGTCTCTCTCCCCCTCTCTCCCCTCTCTATCTCTCCACCCTCTATCGCGCGAGCGCGCCCGGCCACGCCCCTTCACGGCCATTCACGCCCACTTCTGTCACAGATCAGCTAGGGACTCAAAGGGCAGGTGTGTTTGTCTTCGTTCTGTCTCTACTGCACATGGCAGCTTCGGAAAAACACACTTGGCCTTTTATTATATAGGATAGTTTAACAACTACATGACACAAACAAATATAGACTACTGACAGAGGACCTACTGAAGTATTTTTAAAACAATACATAAGACTAATTAAAGCGGCTCATGATGCAAAGATTAAAGATAAGGAGGAAACTAAATTCCTGTCAGTTACTAATCCTCGTATAGCTACCTTTTACTTGCTGCCTAAAATTCATAAAAATACGAATGACACCCGGGAATTTAGTTGACTGCATGAAAGGGACATTATACACTCATTTTTTTCATTGCATAAATGTCTTGTAGATGATCTATTTATATAGCCCATAACTTTTTGTTTTTTAAAAAATGTATAGTTTTGCCTTTTTTTAAATAACATTGCTCTGATTTTCAGACTGCTAATTAAGCCCCAAAGTTTTAGGAGAATAAGTCAGATATCTACTCCAGCTTGCTCCTGTTTGTGTAAAGGGTCTATTCATATGCAAAGTTTCGGCGGAGGGTCCCTTCGCTAGTAAGGGGTGTGTGGTGGGGGACTGACTGTTGGGCTAAGGTGTCTTCCGGAGGACTGTTGGCTCAGTTGTGTCTGATGTTGCGGTCTCTACCTAGGTTTCCGGGTTATCTGCTGGTCAGTGTCCATGGGGCCTTTTCCCTTTTCTGTTTTTGTCGGCTTCTGACAAAGCGTTTTTTTTTGTTGAGTAGTGGTTTTCAGGCATGGTGCCCTCAGACATAGTTTTTCATAATTTTCAATACTTTTGTATACATAGTACCATCAGAAAGATAGTACAGTGCTGTAATCAGAAAGGCAATCATTGTTTTAAATAAATATAGACTAGCATTTACATTTGAATACACAGAAACCAAACTAGACACAGGCAGAGAAATTTGTGCCTTACTAGTGGGGAAAAATTGTTGTTTTTAATCAGTTTATTTTTATAAAAAATATTAATGAAAAAGTCTGGATTTTGGAATTCCGGATTTGGGGATTTGTACATGTAGTGGTTAATGTAATAAAATAAATAACTTGAATACATATTTATAATCTGTCCCGTAACTCGTCCCTCATGACTTGGTACATCTGAATGTTGGCAGCTTCACAATTGGTAAAGTATCCCCATTGTTCTGTACCCTCTATGATATGATACAACGAAAGTTTGAGCAACTTTAAAAAATATATATTTAAAACTCCTCAGCTGAAGCCATTGTTGTAGTTTTAATATTTTTCTGTAAAATATCCACAAAAATATTTTTTTCTGCAGGCCATACACATTTATTAGATATTTGTTTCCTGATTTTCCTCAAATGATACACGCTACAATACCAAGTGCATCAACTCACTTTTAAAAAAAATATATATATAAATTGATTATTTTTTTACCGACTATATTTGAGAACTAAAATAAATTGTGTATTGCTGCTAGCTTTAGGGACATGAAATTTTTTTTGTTTGTTTGTTTTTTGGTTACATGATATTTTTATTGAGGCAAACAACTAATACAATACATGGGTGTAACGTAAATACAGACTATGTCAAAGTTGTTACAATGAAGTCCATAGAGTGAGACAGATGATAGGCCTCATTATGGCCCCGATATTCACTTTACTGGCCTCATTGGCTTTATAGTCTGGGAGGAATGTGGACCGTAATTTAAGTGTCCCCCATTCCTCACAGAAGGTAGCACCCCCAAACGTGGTATCCCCAAGTGGCCTTATCATATTGCTGACAACATACTAAAAGGGCAACTTAACTCCTTGCATCCTGCTTGATCAGCACCCATTTTAAGAAGCACGGAAATGGAACTCAATTCAGTTTCAGGACCCTGGCTAGGCAGGTGAGGTTTTAACGGCCCTCCAACGTTTACCACATCTCCTTGACAAAATATGTAGTATTGTAGATATCTTAAAATGTATGTAATGGTTGCTTGCTATTATTTCAAACATAAATATATATTTCAAAATGTATGTTTATGTTTAAAATAATAGAAAGCATAATTAAATACCTTTTATGCTATAGATATATACAATACTTTAAACAATATGCATTGTGAATGGCTATGCATATCATTTAAACATTGGCCCCTAAACTGCCATAACCTAAAACTAACTGTAGAATCTAAGACCCAACACATACATATTCAATATTTAAAATGATGCATTGTTATGTAGAAGGCATATTATTAAAATATGTGCATCATTTAAAATGTAATTAATCTTGCGTGTTGTGTTTATTATTTGTTATTAAAGACAGTATAAGCAACATGCCTGTTATGTAAAAATATAATTTAATGCTACTGACTACTTGAATCTATGTTATCACTAATAAACAGAACAAGCTACAAGCTAACATAAATACATTTTAATGTATATGCAAAACTTAAAATAATATGCAATATACATGCTTTCCATTTTAAATATTGAATATAAATGCATTGCCAAACTACATTATATCAACAATGTTTAAAATAAAATGCATGGTCATGTATAATGCATATTAGTTTAAGTGTTGGATATATATTAAAATGTAGATATTCTTGCTTGATATGTTTATTATTTTAAATATAAATATATTTTTAAAATATATATTTGTTATAAAAGACAGTTGCATTATAATTGTAGTATTAAATAACTGTGTGCCTGTTATGTATTAATACAATTGTTATACTAATGACTTTTGTAACATAAATATAAATAAAAAAAAATATATATGTTTACAAGAGAAAACAAATACATATGATTTTATATACAATAGTTAAAAGAATAAGAATCATACATAAAAATGCATATTTTAAACATTGTAGATACATGCACTATTAACCCCTAAGCTGCTCTAACCTAATCACCTAATCAATCCCCATACAGGTATGGGTGGTGGTTAGGTGATTAATGCCTACTAAATGCTAAACCTCAATAATCATTTTATCAACCCCCATACAGGTATGGAGGGTGGTTTGGTGATTAAGGCCTACTAAATGATAAACATCATTAATCACTTAATCAACCCCCTTACATGTATGGGGGTGGTAAGGTGATTAAAGCCTAAACCACCACCTCCCAACACAAACTATAACTACACTAACAACTAAGTTAAAAAAAACAAACATGTTACAAAAAAATAATATACATTATCCAAAAAAAAACCCCCAAAAAAACAAAACCATGGGGCATGTAAATTAGTGTTTAGTATGTTTGTGGGTGTTTTATTTTGGATACTGATTTTTTTTAACCCCTTAATGACCACAGCACTTTTCCATTTTCTGTCCGTTTGGGACCAAGGCTATTTTTACATTTTTGCGGTGTTTGTGTTTAGCTGTAATTTTCCTCTTACTCATTTACTGTACCCACACATATTATATACCGTTTTTCTCGCCACTAAATGGACTTTCTAAAGATACCATTATTTTCATCATATCTTATAATTTACTATAAAAAAAATTATAAAATATGAGGAAAAATGGAAAAAAACACACTTTTTCTAACTTTGACCCCCAAAATCTGTTACATATCTACACCTACCAAAAAACACCCATGCTAAATAGTTTCTAAATTTTCTTTGCTTTTTTTGCAAGTTATAGGGCCATAAATACAAGTAGCACTTTGCTATTTCCAAACCACTTTTTTCCAAAATTAGCGCTAGTTACATTAGAACACTGATATCTTTCAGCAATCCCTGAATATCCCTTGACATGTATATATATTTTTTTTAGTAGACATCCCAAAGTATTGATCTAGGCCAATTTTGGTATATTTCATACCACCATTTCACCGCCAAATGCGATCAAATACAAAAAATCGTTCACTTTTTCACAAATTTTTTCACAAACTTTCGGTTTCTCACTGAAATTATTTACAAACAACTTGTGCAATTATGGCATAAATGGTTGTAAATTCTTCTCTGGGATCCCCTTTGTTCAGAAATAGCAGACATATATGGCTTTGGCGTTGCTTTTTGGTAATTAGAAGGCCGCTAAATGCCACTGCGCACCACAAGTGTATTATGCCCAGCAGTTAAGGGGTTAATTAGGGAGCTTTTAGGGAGCTTGTAGGGTTAATTTTAGCTTTAGTGTAGTGTAGTAGACAACCCCAAGTATTGATCTAGGCACATTTTGGTATATTTCATGCCACCATTTCACCGCCAAATGCGATCAAATTGAAAAAAAAAAGTTACATTTTTCACAATTTTAGGTTTCTCACTGAAATAATTTACAAACAGCTTGTGCAATTATGGCACAAATGGTTGTAAATACTTGTCTGGGATCCCCTTTGTTCAGAAATAGCAGACATATATGACTTTGGCGTTGCTTTCTGGTAATTAGAAGGCCGCTAAATCCTGCTGCGCCTCACACGTGTATTATGGCTAGCAGTGAAGGGGTTAATTAGGGAGTTTGTAGGGAGCTTGCAGGGTTAATTTTAGCTTTAGTGTAGAGATCAGCCTCCCACCTGACACATCCCACCCCCTGATCCCTCCCAAACAGCTCCCTTCCCTCCCCCACCCCACAATTGTCCCCGCCATCTTAAGTACTGGCAGAAAGTCTGCCAGTACTAAAATAAAAGGGTTTTTAAAAAAAAAAAAAAAAATTTTTTTTTAGCATATTTACATATGCTACTGTGTAGGATCCCCCCTTAGCCCCCAACCTCCCTGATCCCCCCAAAACCGCTCTCTAACCCTTCCCTCTGCCTCATTGGGGGCCATCTTGGGTACTGGCAGCTGTCTGCCAGTACCCAGTTTGCAAAAAAAAAGTGCTTTTTTTTTGTTTGTTTGTTTTTTTTCTGTAGTGTAGCTTCCCCCCCACACAGACAAACCCCCACCACCTTGCTGATCATTTTTTTTTTAACTTTTTAGCCGTTTTTAACATTTTTTTTAACATTTTTTATTATTTGATTTTCTGTAGCATAGCGGTTCCCATCCGCTCCCTCCCCGTGCACGCGCCCGCCCCCGCCCTCCCGTGCACGCGCGCGCGTCCGTGTGCGCCCCCGGCCATCCCCGCCCACGATCCCGCCCCCCCCTCCACATCAGCAGGGCCATCGATGGCCGCCACCCGCCTCCCGGTCCGGCTCCCACCCACCAACGCAGTGAGCCACCGATCTCCGGTGCAGAGAGGGCCACAGAGTGGCTCTCTCTGCACCGGATGGCTTAAAAAGGTTATTGCAGGATGCCTCCATATCGAGGCATCACTGCAATAACCGGAAAGCAGCTGGAAGCGAGCGGGATCGCTTCCAGCTGCTTTCCACACCGAGGACGTGCAGGGTACGTCCTCAGGCGTTAACTGCCTTTTTTTTGAGGACGTACCCTGCACGTCCTCGGTCGTTAAGGGGTTAAAGTAACTTAGGTGTTAGGTAGAGTAAGGTTAGATTGTGTTGGGGGTTGTGGCGGTTTAGGGTTAATATTCTTATTTTTAAAATAACTTAGATTTTTTTTAAAAAGTGACTTAGGGGGTTTTGTTTAGAGGGGGGTTTAGATGTTAGGTAGAGTAGGGTTAGATTGCGATAGGGGTGGTTTAGAGTGGATAGTATAGGGAACTTGCGGTGGGTATGTAGCGGTATAGGGGTTAATAGGATAGGTACTTGTGGTTATGTGGCAGTATAGGGGTTAATAGGATAGTACTTGCGGTGGGTATGTGGCGGTCTAGATATCAGTGTAGTGTTAGTTTGCGATCGTGGGGTACTTCGGTTTAGGGGTATTAGGATTAGTGGTTATGCACGGAAGTTTTATATCAAAGGATCCTTTTCTATACATTGCAAATATGGGCGGTGATGCTGGGTTTTATCTATAGCTAGCATCACTGACCAACAGCATGTGTAGTAAACGCCTCTCTGCGATGCTGCTATGTTGGGAGCTTGAAATATTTTGACAGGCTCGCTCGAGATAGCGGCGGATCCCATGAAATATTTTGTCGCCTCGTACCAATTTTAATCATCGGCGCTGAAGAAATGACAAAAAGTCCTCAGGCAGTGTCCAGATGATATTGCTCTAAGTTTCGTAGAGGAAGGAGTCCGTAATGAGCTACTATATGCTCCGGAAATAATAAAGTCTTTGAAACCAACAAAGTACTATAACATCAATAAGAACTTAAAGAAAGTGCATCATTGGAAAAATGATAGTGCAGTAAGTGTACTAATATGCTTTGCAGTAGGAGTTTAGGAGGGGAAGGGAAATGGTCAACGAAAAAAAGAAGGGAAAACGGACCTCACCTACTTCTAAGGCCAGAGTGCCTAGGAACATGAAAATATTTTAATCATGGGTCTTCCCTCTTTAAATACAGGAAGAGTCTAGTATACAGTTGGTAGGGTAGTTTATCTAATGTAATCTCATTTATGCTTGCAGAGCTGTTGAATTTGCTAATGCTTTACAAATAATATATTTTTTATTTTTTTCAGAGTTGGCCAAATGCTGCAAGCAGAGCTTCCAAGTCACATTTTTCATCATACAACTACTCCCTCTTTTCCCTCCCTAAAAGATATACCTGTGTTGGTTATGCAAAACTGGGAAATGAATAATTAAGGGAATATCTATCTTTTAAAACAACAAACATTCTGGTGTTGACTGTCCCTTTAAATTAGAGCTTGTGATCCACAGACACTATTATTCCCAAGCAGAACCTGCTGCTGACCCAATCAGCTGTGCAACTACCATTGCTAATTGGGTGACTGGTAGTTTATGTCTGGGACCAGCAGTGCTCTGTGGCTCATGAACAGTACTTTAACTATGTGCTTAATACATTTACAGGAGTTAAATACATAAAGTTTCAGTGTAGCTAGTGTTAAAATGACATGCTCTAGCAAATTAGAGCATGTCATATTTCTATTATTATTGCCCTTTTTGATCACACTGATTAAACCCCTTTGATCAGAAATAATATATATATATATATATATATATATATATATATATATATATATATATATATATATATATATATATATATAAAACACAGCCCAGAAACATTTAAATGAAATACATTTTGTATTGAGAAATTATTTGTACATAAAAATAGACAAGACATTCTTTAGAAACATAGCGGCATAATGGCAGACATTTCAACACGTCAACTAGTAATGAACATTTTCTATATATTCTAAAGAGACTCTGAAACATTATTATTTGCATAACCTTATAGCAGACTCTCTGGTTGTCAATAACAATGAATCTTATCTGACATCATGCCTTGATAATCTGAAAGGGGTTGGGACAAAGCCTCATCCCTACACCTTCAAATACAGTGTGAAGATCTTGGCTTAAAGATGAGTAAATAAAGAGAATTAAAGAAACAGGAAGAAAAGGAAACAAAGAGAGAAGAAGAAGAAATGTAAGGAAAAAATGCCTTCTGACCAGACACACCTAGCGAAGTTTCCAGTAACATTGAAAATTTACTGGGTAACCAATTGACGTTTTTATATATGGAAAATCTTTGTAGTGTTGGGTTAAGTGTCTATTTGATCTTTGTTATATAGAGTCTTATGTGATCCAATAAAAGCAGATTTCCTTCCATAAGGCAGGGAGAGTCCACTACTTAATTCCTTACTGTTGGGAAATACAACACCTGGCCACCAGGAGGAGGCAAAGGCACCCCAGTCAAAGGCTTAAATATCCCTCCCACTTCCCCTACCCCCAGTCATTCTTTGCCTTTCATCACTATTGGAGGTGGCAGAGAAGTGTCAGAAGATTTGGATAGTCCTGTATGGGTATGTTCCCTTTGAGAAAGGACTGGAGTTTTAAGTAATCATGTCAACCTCTCAGTGAGAGTATTGATGAAAGTTAGAGTCTGGAGATGCAGGGACTGTTTTTCTGTGAACCCATCCAGACTGTCGCTAACAGCTCCTGAGCAATCAGTGTTGACGAGTTTCACTGCTTGCTGCTACACACTCAAGTCCATGTCAGAAGCGCTGCTGAAAGACTGTCACTATTGAGAGGCTGTGTCTGTTCCACAGCATGGATCCTGGAGGTTAAGGCCGTTTTTTATATATACATTTTAAAACGCTATACAGGATCACAGTGTGGCTCCCTTATACCTTGATGGGATCAAGGGTTAATATCTCCTTCAGGGAGATTATTTTAACAGTTTGGGTATTTATATCTGCTTAATGTGAGGTTTTTTTTAGGCTCATAGGCTGTGTGTTTTTGGCTTGGAACAAACAGGTTTCACTTTCATTTTTGAAGTGTTGCGCAGCTCATAATAGCTTGGTGCCCTTTTTCATAGCAGGGGAAGTCCTGTCTTATGTACCACGTGACTGGGTGTGGTCTCTTTCATTTCCTAAGATTTTGCTGCAAACATCACTCCTGAGGAGAGCGTTTTCACTGTTAGCTGTCTGGATCTAGGAGGTGGTAAATGCCCCAGCCATTGGGAGCATTAAGGTGCCATTTTTTAATGGGGTATACAATGCTATGGAGGACTCTGATACTACATTAGAAGGTTCCGCTCCTTCTGTACTGATTAATAATTCCTGTTTATATTTTGAGGAGGCTGTGGTTTTCCCGTCGGAGCTCATTGAGGTGGAGACTCCCCTCGAGAAAATTCAGGAGAGAATTAGGGCACTGAGAATTGCTAACTCATTCATCTGTGATGCGAATATGCAGATTATTTGCATAAATACAAAGGCTGCTGGCTTTACGGTTCTAGCCCGCCGGGCTCTCTGGTTGAAGTCTTGTTCTGTGGATATAACTTCTAAATCCAGACTCCTTTCTCTTCCCTTCAAGGGTTCAGGGCTGGTCTCCATTATCTCTATGGTTACCGGAGGGAAAGGTGCCTTCCTATCGCAAGATAAGAATAGGCCTAAGGGACAGCATCTGTCTAATTTTCTTTCCTTTCGTGCTGACAAGTCGCAACGACAGCAGTCCTCTTCTAAGTCCGAGCAGCCCAAGAGTACTTGGAAGCCCACTCACTCCTGGAATAAGTCCAAACAGACTAAGAATTCTGCCGAGAACAAATCGTCATGAAGGGGTGGCCCCTGATCCGGGATTGGATCAAGTAGGGGGCATACTGTCTCTTTTTTCAGACGCCTGGTTCCAGGATGTACAGGATCCTTGGGTCCTGGAGGTTGTATCTCAAGGATACAGAATAGGATTCAAGTCTCATCCACTATGGGGCAGATTCATACTCTCCAGTCTTTTGACAAGACCAGAAAAGAGGGCTGCTGCCTTAGGTTGCGTACGGGATCTCTCCTCTCTAGGAGTAATTGTCCTGGTACCTACAGCAGAAAGAGGTTTGGAGTTTGATTCAAACCTTTTCGTGTTTCCAAAGAAGGAGGGATCTTTAGTCCAATTCTGGAACTAAAGTGCCTAAACAAGTTTCTGAGCATTCCCTTTTTCAAGATGGAGACAATACGGTCAATCCTTCCTCTAGTTCAGGAAGGACAGTTTATGACCACAATAGACCTGAAGGATGCATACCTTCACGTTCCGATTCATAAGGAACATTTTCAGTTCCTGAGGTTTGCTTTTCTGGACCAGCACTTCCAGTTCATAGCTCTTCCGTTTGGCCTAGCTACTGCTCCAAGGATATTTAAAAAAGGTTCTGGGGGCTCTTCTAGCCATTGCCAGAACACAAGGTATTGCAGTAGCACCTTACCTGGAAGATATCTTGGTACAGGCACCATCTTTTCATCTAGCGGAAGAACATTCAGAGTCTCTTCTCAGTCTTCTTTGATCACATGGATGGAAGCTAAACTTGGAAAAGAGTTCTCTTACTCCAAGTACAAGCTGGAATTCCCTGGGAACAATAATAGATTCCATATCCATGAGAATATTCCTCACAGATTAGAGACGTTGCAAACTAACTTCTGCATGTCTTGCCCTCCAGGCCTTCTTGAGACCCTCAGTGGCTCAGTGTACGGAGGTAATCGGACACATGATGTCCTGCATGGACATCATTCCTTTTGCCAGATTCCATCTCAGACCCTTACAACTATGCATGCTGAGACATAAGAACAGTGACCATTCAGATCTGTCTCAACAGATTGTGCTGGACAGCCTGTTGAGACTCTCTCTCCTGGTGGCTCTGTCCAGATCGTCTGTCCCAAGTCTTTTTTGAGACTGTCCTGGGAGATTGTGACTACGGACGCAAGCCTTTCCGGGTGGGAAGCCATTTGGGGTGCCAAGAAGGCACAAGGTTTGTGGATTTAGGAGGAGTCCTCCCTTCCGATCAATATTTTGGAACTCCGGGCAATCTTCAATGCCTTGAAGGCTTGGCCCCTTCTGGGTTTGTCCCAGTTTATCAGATTCCAATCAGACAATATAGCCTCAGTTGCCTACATCAACCATCATGGGGAAAAGAGGAGTTCCTTGGCGATGAGAGAAGTATCTCAGATACTAGAGGGGCGGAGACTCACAGATGTACGCTGTCAGCTATCCACATTCCGGGTGTGGACAACTGGGAAGAGGACTTCCTCAGCAGGCAATCCTTTCACACAGGGGAATGGTCCCTCCACCCCGAGGTGTTTGCAGAGATATGCAGTGAGTGGGGGACACCGTAGATAGATCTCATGTCATCCCGCCTCAATACCAAGCTACCCAGGTACTGCTCGAGGGATCCTCAGGCAGAACTGATAGATGCCCTATCAGTACCATCGAGGTTCAGGCTCATATCTTTTTCCTCAGTTACCGCCTCTCCCTCGTGTGGTGGCTCGCATCAAGCAGGAGCAAGTATCAGTGATTCTGGTTGCTCTGTCGTGGCTGCGAAGGACGTGGTTTGCAGATCTGGTGGGGATGTTCCCATCTCCTCAGTGGAGGTTACCTTGTTGCCGAGATCAGCTGATACAGGGTCCCTTCGTTGAACACTTAGTCTTAGCCAAGAGATGGTTTTCTGAGAGTGTTATAGACACTATGGTTCAAGCTCGTAAGCCAGTTACTCGTCGTATCTACCATAAAGTGTGGAGGACTTACTTGTACTAGTGTGAAGAGCGTTTTTTTCTGGCATAAGGTTAAGGTTGCCAGAATTTTAGCTTTTCTCCAGGATGGACTGGAGAAGGGTTTATCTGCTAGCTCCCTGAAGAGACAGATATTGGCCCAGTCGGTGTTACTGCACAAAAGATTGGCTGAGCTTCCAGATGTGCAGTCCTTTGTTAAGGCTCTGACTAGGATCAGACCTGTGTTTAGATTTGGGGCTCCACCCTGGAGCCTCATTCTTGTTCTTAGTATTTTGCATCAGGCTCTGTTTAAGCCTATGCGTACTGTTGACATTAAATTGTTATCTTGGAAGGTTCTTTTTTTTGTTGGCTATTGCCTCTGCGCGCAGAGTTTCTAAAATTTCTGCTTTGCAATGTGACACCCCTTATCTGTTTTTTCATGCAGATAAGGCAGTTGTCCGCACTAAACTAGGGTTCCTCCCTAAGGTGGTGTCAAATCGTAACATTAATCAAGAAATTGTTGTTCCTTCCTTGTGTCCTAATCCTTCTTCAGAGAAGGAATGTTTGCTTCACAATCTAGATGTTGTTCATGCCTTGAAGTTCTATCTTCGGGCTACTAAGGGATTCAGACAATCTTCCTCTTTGTCATCTATACGGGAAAGCATAAGGGGCAGAAGGCTACTATGACTTCTCTATCTCTCTGGTTGAGGAGTGTCATCCGCTTAGCTTATGAGACAGCGATATGACAGCCTCCTGAGAGTATAACGGCTCATTCCACTATAGCAGTGGCTTCCTCTTGGGCTTTTAAGAACAAAGCCTCAATGGATCAGATTTGTAAGGCGGTTACCTGGACTTCCTTACACACTTTTTCTAAATTTTACAAGTTTTATGTGTTTGCTTTGGCTGAAGCAGCTTTCGGGAGAAAAGTTTTGTAGGGTCCGCTTCTTTTTTTCTTTTTGCCCCCACATATGCCAACATTTTCATGAATAGCTTTGAGTAATACTTTGTGTACCCTCATAGCTTGTTCCAACTCTATGGTGCCTCCTGGTGGAGGTACATAGATGATGTGTTTGGCGTGTGTGTGGGGGGGTTGGTAGCCTATTGTCTTTTGTCCAAGATCTGAACAATTCGGTCAGAGGTTTAAAATTTACTTTGAATATGAGTGAGATTAATATTTAGATACATATGTGTATGTTGAGAGTGGTTTTCTTAAAACGGATCTCCATACAAAGAGTACAGACAGAAATAATTTGCTTCAATATGGGAGTTGTCATCCAGACACTGTATTTTAAGGCCATTCCAAAAAGTCAGTTCACTAGAGTGAAACGAGTAGTGTCAGATGAGACAAAGTGTAAATATAGATTGGCACAAATGGCTAATAAATTTATTAATAGAAATTACCCCCTACGTTAGTTGCTGAACAACTCAGCACAGTTACTAATGATACAATAGAAATTAAGAAGGACAAGGAATAGGAGGTAAATAATATTATCTTTGTTACCCAATTTAAAGGGACATTAAACCCCAAAATTTTCTGTTATGATTCAAGTAGAGAATACAATTTTAAACAACATTCTAATTTACTTCTATTATCTAATTTGCTTCATTCTTTAGATATACTTTGTTGAAGAAATAGCAATGCCCACGGGTGAGCCAATAACACGAGGCATCTATGTGCAGCAACCAATCAGCAGCTACTGAGCCTATCTAGATATGCTTTTCAGCAAAGTATGTCAAGAGAATGAAGCAAATTAGATAATAGAAGTAAATTAGAAAGTTGATTAAAATTGTATGCTCTTTCTAAATCATGAAAGAAAATATTTGGGTATCATGCCCCTTTAATAGACTTCACCAAAAAATAACTGGTATACTAAAAAAACACTGGCATATTCTGAGAGACTGCAATCCACAGGTAAATTAATTTAAAGTAAATCCAATGGTAGCCTAGGGAAGGAACCAGAGTATCAAGGACATGTTTGTTTACTACTACCTATGTCAGTATGAACTAAGTATTCAGAGAACAATAGGTTAAAAAAGAAGTGGGTGTTATCCATGTCTTAGCTGTAGTAATTGCAGCTCAATGATAAAAGGAGAATATTTCCATCACCCAATAAATGGGAAAAAGTTCCACATAAATAAATACCTAACCTGCAGGGCCACTTATTCCATTTATCTTATCAAGTGCCCGTGTGGCCTAATTTATATCGGCGAGACCTGTAGAGAGGTAAGGGAGAGGATAACAGAACATAAGTCTAATATTAGATGTAACAACAAAGATGCTCCAGTGTCCTCTCACAATATTAGCTAACTAAGATTTCAAATTATAGAAAAAGTGGATAGGCCAAGGAGAGGTGGGGATAGGAAATGCCTTTTAAAAATTAGAGAGATGTTTTGGATATTTAAATTAGAAGCCCTCATACCTAAAGGTATGAATAAGGATTTTGATTGGAACCTGTTTCTTTAAATCTCTGAAAAGCGAAGGTGATGAAACACCCAGGAGGTGGCGCACTAAAAATAACTAGTGAAAAAAAAAGATTTGGTAGAAATGTTTGTAATGTGAAAAAGTGTGTAAACATTTTTTTATTTTTTTTGTTTTTAAAAGGTTTATGAATGCTAAGTGGACTCTCAAAAATGAGTAAAAATTAGTGAAATGGTAAAATATTATTTAACATGATAAAGTAATGAATTAATAAATTCTGTTGACACATGTGAAATTGGTTAACCTTAATAAATGACAGAAATAGTGTTCATGTTAAAGAAACAAAAGTTCAATTGCTGAATTTTTTTTCAATCCAAGTAAAAAAGGAAGTGTATCTGGCAGCTCCACTTGGGGGAATGATCTCCATTCACCTTGATGATCTAGGCTAGAAAGAAAATGGGCCCCTCATAGTGAAATCCATATGTGATATATAATAAAGAAGGTAAATAGTAAAACTCACAATTTTTGGAGGCACTAGATAGTGCAAACAGGCAGGCTGACACTTGCAGTAGTCAGCTACCTGGGTACTGATCCTGTATCAAGGTAGAAACCAGTTCTCAGGTCACAGGTAAGATCACAGGGAAGTTTGAATCCAAGTATCAAACAACAGGCTGAAGATATGGTGCAGGCAAACCAATTGTGAAGTGATGGTTTGTAAAGTTCTCTGTGCAGATAGAGCAAATTCAATCTGAATAATCAGGCAGAAAGACTCCGTATATAAATGTTAGAAGACAAGTTTAATGTTGCTTTGCAACGCGTTTCTCGACCACACAACACAGTCGTTTCATCAGGCATAAAAATACAAGTAAAAAAATCGCCTTTTTAAGCTGCCACTATGGGGTCTATTTATTAAAGGTCTTGCGGACCTGATCCGACAGTGCGGATCAGGTCCGTAAGACCTCGCTGAATGTGGAGAGCAATACGCAGGCAAACCAATTGTGAAGTGATGGTTTGTAAAGTTCTCTGTGCAGATAGAGCAAATTCAATCTGAATAATCAGGCAGAAAGACTCCGTATATAAATGTTAGAAGACAAGTTTAATGTTGCTTTGCAACGCGTTTCTCGACCACACAACACAGTCGTTTCATCAGGCATAAAAATACAAGTAAAAAAATCGCCTTTTTAAGCTGCCACTATGGGGTCTATTTATTAAAGGTCTTGCGGACCTGATCCGACAGTGCGGATCAGGTCCGTAAGACCTCGCTGAATGTGGAGAGCAATACGCTCTCCGCATTTACCATTGCACCAGCAGCTCACAAGAGCTGCTGGTGCAACGCCGCCCCCTGCAGACTCACAGCCAATCGGCTGCCAGCAGGGGGGTGTCAATCAACCCTATCGTACTCGATCGGGTTGAATTGTGGCGATTCATGTCCGCCTGCTCAGAGCAGGCGGACAGGGTTATGGAGCAGCGGTCTTTAGACAGCTGTTTCATAACTGATGTTTCTGGTTAGTCTGAAGACTCGCCAGAAACAGGGGTCCACAAGCTCTGTACGCAGCTTGATAAATGGGCCCCAATGTGTTTAATTGGTTATCCAGCACTTTCAAATCATCCAATGGACAACGGAGGGTTAAGGTGTCAAGTGTGGAATCAATTATTCACTATAATAATGTGTATTTGCAAACAAACGGCTAGATTTAGAGTTTTGTCGGTAACGACCCGCGTATCTAACGCTGGCTTTTTTCTGGCCGCACCTTTAAAATAACTCTGGTATTGAGAGTCCACAGAATGGCTGCGTTAGGCTCCAAAAAAGGAGCGTAGAGCATATTTAACGCAACTTCAACTCTCGATACCAGAGTTGCTTACGGACGTGGCCAGCCTCAAAAATGTGCTCGTGCACGATTCCCCCATAGGAAACAATGGGGCTGTTTGAACTGAAAAAAAACCTAACACCTGCAAAAAAGCCGCATTCAGCTCCTAACGCAGCCCCATTGTTTCCTATGGGGAAACACTTCCTACGTCTGCACCTAACACTCTAACATGTACCCCGAGTCTAAACACCCCTAACCTTACACTTATTAACCCCTAATCTGCCGCCCCCGCTATCGCTGACCCCTGTATATTATTTTTAACCCCTAATCTGCCGCTCCTTACACCGCCGCATAACACCGCCGACCCCTATATTATATTTATTAACCCCTAATCTGCCCCCCACAACGTCGCCTCCACCTACCTACAATTATTAACCCCTAATCTGCCGACCGGACCTCACCGCTACTATAATAAATGTATTAACCCCTATTCCGCCTCACTCCCGCCTCAATAACCCTATAATAAATAGTATTAACCCCTAATCTGCCCTCCCTAACATCGCCGACACCTAACTTCAAGCATTAACCCCTAATATGCCGACTGGACCTCACCGATACTCTAATAAATGTATTAACCCCTAAAGCTAAGTCTAACCCTAACACTAACACCCCCCTAAGTTAAATATAATTTAAATCTAACTAAATAAATTAACTCTTATTAAATAAATTATTCCTATTTAAAGCTAAATACTTACCTGTAAAATAAACCCTAATATAGCTACAATATAAATTATAATTATATTGTAGCTATTTTAGGATTAATATTTATTTTACAGGCAACTTTGTAATTATTTTAACCAGGTACAATAGCTATTAAATAGTTAATAACTATTTAATGGCTACCTAGTTAAAATAATTACAAAATTACATGTAAAATAAATCCTAACCTAAGTTACAATTAAACCTAACACTACACTATCAATAAATTAATTAAATAAAATACCTACAATTATCTACAATTAAACCTAACACTACACTATCAATAAATTAATTAAATACAATACCTACAAATAAATACAATTAAATAAAACTAACTAAAGTACAAAAAATAAAAAAGAACTAAGTTACAAAAAATAAAAAAATATTTACAAACATTAGAAAAATATTACAACAATTTTAAACTAATTACACCTACTCTAAGCCCCCTAATAAAATAACAAAGCCCCCCAAAATAAAAAAATGCCCTACCCTATTCTAAAATTAAAATAGAAAAGCTCTTTTACCTTACCAGCCCTTAAAAGGGCCCTTTGCGGGGCATGCCCCAAAGAATTCAGCTCTTTTGCCTGTAAAAAAAAACCATACAATACCCCCCCCAACATTACAACCCACCACCCACATACCCCTAATCTAACCTAAATCCCCCTTAAATAAACCTAACACTAAGCCCCTGAAGATCTCCCTACCTTGTCTTCACCACACCGGGTCCCGATCAGTCCAGAAGAGCCTCCGAATTCTTCATCCAAGCCCAAGCGGGGGCTGAAGAGTGACGTCCATCCTCCGGCTGAAGTCTTGATCCAAGCGGCGGTTAAAGAATTCCATCTTCGGGCAGAAGTCTTCATCCTATACGGGCAGAAGAGTCGATCCGGACCGGCAAACATCTTCATCCAAGCCGCATCTTCTATGTTCTTCCATCCGATGATGAGCGGCTCCATCTGAAGACCTCCGGCGCGGATCCATCCTCTTCTTCCGACGACTAGACGACGAATGAAGGTTCCTTTAAGGGACGTCATCCAAGATGGCGTCCCTCGAATTCCGATGGGCTGATAGGATTCTATTAGCCAATCAAAATTAAGGTAGGAAAATTCTGATTGGCTGATGGAATCAGAATGGAATCAGCCAATCAGATTCAAGTTCAATCCGATTGGCTGATCCGATCAGCCAATCAGATTGAGCTCGCCAATAGAATGCGGAACAGCCAATAGAACAGCCAATAGAATGCAAGCTCAATCTGATTGGCTGATCGGATCAGCCAATTGGATTGAACTTGAATCTGATTGGCTGATTCCATTCTGATTCCATCAGCCAATCAGCATTTTCCTACCTTAATTCCGGTTGGCTGATAAAATCCTATCAGCCAATCGGAATTCGAGGGACGCCATCTTGGATGACGTCCCTTAAAGGAACCTTCATTCGTCGTCTAGTCGTCGGAAGAAGAGGATGGATCCGCGCCGGAGGTCTTCAAGATGGAGCCGCTCGTCATCGGATGGAAGAACATAGAAGATTTTTTTTACAGGCAAAAGAGCTGAATTCTTTGGGGCATGCCCCGCAAAGGGCCCTTTTAAGGGCTGGCAAGGTAAAAGAGCTTTTCTATTTTAATTTTAGAGTAGGGTAGGGCATTTTTTTATTTTGGGGGGCTTTGTTATTTTATTAGGGGGCTTAGAGTAGGTGTAATTAGTTTAAAATTGTTGTAATATTTTTCTAATGTTTGTAAATATTTTTTTATTTTTTGTAACTTAGTTCTTTTTTATTTTTTGTACTTTAGTTAGTTTATTTAATTGTATTTATTTGTAGGTATTGTATTTAATTAATTTATTGATAGTGTAGTGTTAGGTTTAATTGTAGATAATTGTAGGTATTTTATTTAATTAATTTATTGATAGTGTAGTGTTAGGTTTAATTGTAACTTAGGTTAGGATTTATTTTACAGGTAATTTTGTAATTATTTTAACTAGGTAGCTATTAAATAGTTAATAACTATTTAATAGCTATTGTACCTGGTTAAAATAATTACAAAGTTGCCTGTAAAATAAATATTAATCCTAAAATAGCTACAATATAATTATAATTTATATTGTAGCTATATTAGGGTTTATTTTACAGGTAAGTATTTAGCTTTAAATAGGAATAATTTATTTAATAAGAGTTAATTTATTTAGTTAGATTTAAATTATATTTAACTTAGGGGGGTGTTAGTGTTAGGGTTAGACTTAGCTTTAGGGGTTAAAAAATTTATTAGAGTAGCGGTGAGGTCCGGTCGGCAGATTTGGGGTTAATACTTGAAGTTAGGTGTCGGCGATGTTAGGGAGGGCAGATTAGGGGTTAATACTATTTATTATAGGGTTATTGAGGCGGGAGGGAGGCGGATTAGGGGTTAATACATTTATTATAGTGGCGGTGAGGTCCGGTCAGAAGATTAGGGGTTAATAATTGTAGGTAGGTGGAAGCGACGTTGGGGGCGGCAGATTAGGGGTTAATAAATATAATATAGGGGTCAGCGGTGTTAGGGGCAGCAGATTAGGGGTACATAGGGATAACGTAGCTGGCGGCGGTGTGCGGTCGGCAGATTAGGGGTTAAAAAAAATTAATAGAGTGGCGGCGATGTGGGGGGGCCTCAGTTTAGGGGTACATAGGTAGTTTATGGGTGTTAGTGTACTTTAGAGCACAGTAGTTAAGAGCTTTATGAACCAGCGTTAGCCCAGAAAGCTCTTAACTCCTGACTTTTTTCTGCGGCTGGAGTTTTGTCGTTAGATTTCTAACGCTCACTTCAGCCAAGACTCTAAATACCGGCATTAGAAAGATCCCATTGAAAAGATAGGATACGCAAATGGCGTAGGGGGATCTGCGGTATTGAAAAGTCGCGGCTGCAAAGTGAGCGTTAGACCCTTTCCTGACTGACTCTAAATACCAGCGGTAGCCCAAACCAGCGTTAGGAGCCTCTAACGCTGGTTTTGACGGCTAACGCCAAACTCTAAATCTAGCCGTAAATGTGGTGTCAAGATGAACAAAAAAAGAGCAACAGTAGTAGAAATTCCTGATCAACATCATATATATGAATAAATAAATATTCTGAACAAGATTTTTTTATAAAATTAATTCTCCAAAAAACGTTTTCTACGTAAGTTAGTGGGAGCTAGCTGAGCTAAATGTGGTGTCAAGATGAACAAAAAAAGAGCAACAGTAGTAGAAATTCCTGATCAACATCATATATATGAATAAATAAATATTCTGAACAAGATTTTTTTTATAAAATTAATTCTCCAAAAAACGTTTTCTACGTAAGTTAGTGGGAGCTAGCTGAATTAGTGTGTTATACTCAAAATAAATTTCTGTTAGAAGACATATAATTGTTACCTTGTGAATTTTGAATTCCCCTTCTAAACAATGAGATGAATGAGATGAAAAAGGACAACAGCAGTAGAGATTCCTGATCAACATCATATATATGAATAAATACATATTCTAAACAAGGTTTTTTTTTATAAAATTAATTCTTTAAATAACTTTTTCTGCATGAGTTAGTGGGAGCTAGCTGAGTTAGCCCAAAAAATTAGTGTGTTATACTCAAAATAAATTTCTGTTTGACTAATGTCAAAAGACATAGAAGACATATGATTGTGACCTAAATGCAATTGACAAAAAATTAAATAAAAAATCTCTTTAAATTTTTTTTTTTGGTATGTAAACAACAAAATTTCCATCTAAACAATGAGATGAATAGTTAAATAAACTGATATGCCCAGCTGTATAAAAATCAACAGCTGAGTGTATGGACAATCTTTTAAAAATATACATGATTTTTTTTTAAAATTAGTGGGAGCTAGCTGAAACATGGCCCAAAATATTAATAATAAAATAAATGATTTTATATATATAATAACCTAAAATGCGAAGAGACCAGATAATTGTATGAGAGATAATTGTATAAAAAAAAATCTAATAAAATCAAATATATATAAAAAAATATATATATATTTTTTATATATATATTTTTTATATATATATTTTTTATTTTTTATATTTATTTGATTTTATTAAAATTTTAGGTTATTATATATATATATATAAAATATTTTTTTTATTATTATTAATATTTTGGGCCATGTTTCAGCTAGCTCCCCCTAATTTAATTTTTTTTTATATTTTTAAAAAAAAATTTTTTTTACATTTTTTAAAAAGATCATGTATAGATTGTCCATACACTCAGCTGTTGATTTTTATACAGCTGGGCATATCAGTTTATTTAACTATTCATCTCATTGTTTAGATGGAAATTTTGTTGTTTACATACCAAAAAAATTTTAAAAAGATTTTTCATTTAATTTTTTGTCAATTGCATTTAGGTCACAATCATATGTCTTCTATGTCTTTTGACATTTGTCAAACAGAAATGTATTTTGAGTATAACATACTAATATTTTGGGCTAACTCAGATAGCTCCCACTAACTCATGCAGAAAAAGTTTTTTAAAGAATTAATTTTATAAAAAAAACCTTGTTTAGAATATTTATTTATTCATATATATGATGATCAGGAATTTCTACTGCTGTTGACTTTTTTCATCTCATTCATCTCATTTTTTAGATGGGAATTTTTGTTGTTTACATACCAAATTATTTAAAAAAAAGATATTTTACATTCAAATTTTTTTGTCAGTTGCATTTAGGTCACAATTATATGTCTTCTATGTCTTTTGACATTAGTCAAACAGAAATTTATGTTGAGTATAACACACTAATTTTTGAGCTAACTCAGCTAGCTCCCACTAACTCACGTAGAAAACGTTTTTTGGAGAATTAAGTTTTATAAAAAAATCTTGTTCAACATTCATATATATGATGTTGATCAGGAATTTCTACTGCTGTTGCCCTTTTTTTGTTCATCTTGACACCACATTGGCGGCTAGATTACGAGTCTTGCGTTAGCCTTAAAAAGCAGCGTTAAGGGTTCCTAACGCTGCTTTTTAATGACCGCTGGTATTACGAGTCAGGCAGGAAAGGGTCTACCGCTCACTTTTTTTCCATAATTTTAGCATACCGCAAATCCCCTTACGTTAATTGCGTATCCTATCTTTTTAATGGGATTTGCCTAACGCCGGTATTATGATCGCCTGAAAAAGTGAGCGGTAGACCCTCTCCTGTCCAGACTCCTACCACATTTAAAAGTCAGTAGTTACGAGTTTTATGGGCTAACGCCGTAACATAAAGCTCTTAACTAAAGTGCTACAAAGTACACTAACACCCATAAACTACCTATTAACCCCTAAACCGAGCCCCCCCCACATCGCAAACACTTAACTAAAATGTTTAACCCCTAATCTGCCGACCGGACATCGCCGCCATCTTAATAAATTTATTAAACCCTAAACCACTGCACTCCCGCCTAGCAAACACTAGTTAAATTTATTAACCCCTAATCTGCCATCCCTAACATCGCCGACACCTACCTACATTTATTAAACCCTAATCTGCTGCCCCCAACGTCGCAGCTACTATATTAAATTTATTAACCCCTAAACCTAAGTCTAACCCTAACACCCCCTAACTCCGGAGCGGAGCGGGTCCATCTTGAAGACATCCGACGCGGAGCATCCTCTTCCTTCTTGATCCGACGACTGAATGAAGGTTCCTTTAAGTAATGTCATCCACGATGGCGTCCCTTCAATTCCTATTGGCTTATAGAATCCTATCAGCCAATCGGAATTAAGGTTGGAAAAATCAGCCAATAGGATTGACCTCACATTCTATTGGCTGATTGGAACAGCCAATAGAATGCAAGCTCAATCCTATTGGCTGAATGGATCAGCCAATCGGATTGAACTTCAATCCTATTGGCTGATTGCATCAGCCAATAGGATTTTTCCTACCTTAATTCCGGGAAGTTATTAAATCGTTAATAACTATTTAATAACTATTGTACCTAGTTAAAATAAATACAAAGTTGCCTGTAAAATAAATATAACTACTAAGCTAGCTACAATGTAACTATTAGTTATATTGAAGCTAGCTTAGGGTTTATTTTATCGGTAAGTATTTCGTTTTAAATAGGATTAATTTATTTAATAGTAGTAAATTTATTTCATTTTTTTTAAATTATATTTAAGTTAGGGGGTGTGAGGGTTAGACTTAGGTTTAGGGGTTAATAAATTTAATATAGTAGTGGCGACATTGGGGTGGGAAGATTAGGGGTTAATAAATTTAATATAGTTGCGGCGACATTGGGATTGGAAGATTAGGGGTTAATAAATTTAATATAGTTGTGGCGACGTTGGGGGGGGCAGATTAGGGGTTAATAAATATAATGTAGGTGTCGGCGATGTTGGGAGCAGTAGATTAGAGGTTCATAAGTATAATGTAGGTGGCGGTGGTGTCCGGAGCGGCAGATTAGGGGTTAATAATATAATGTAGGTGTTAGAGATAGCAGGGGCGGCAGATTAGGGGTTAATAAGTGTAAGATTAGAGGTGTTTAGACTCGGGAGTTATGTTAGGGTGTTAGGTGTAGACATAACTTTTATTTCCCCATAGGAAACAATGGGGCTATGTTAGGAGCTGAACGCTGCTTTTTTGCAGGTGTTAGTTTTTTTTTCATCCGGCTGAGCCCCATTGTTTCCTATGGGGAAATCATGCACAAGCACGTTTTGCCAGCTTACCGCTACCGTAAGCAACGCTGGTATTGAGGTGAGATGTGGAGCTAAATTTTGCTCAACGCTCACTTTTCTGAGGCTAACGCCGGCTTGCAGAAAACTCGTAATACCAGCATTGTCTTAAGTGAGCGGTAAGAAAAAAAGGAGCGTTAGCACTTCACAGCCTTACCTACAAAAACTCGTAATCAGGCCGATATTGTTTTACACACTTTACCTTAGACAGTTGCTACACTTATTTACTGTTATCCAAGTTACTGGGTTTATTACACAAACTGCTTGCTGTTTCCTCATTTTTTCCTCTTTTTTTTATTGGAGACAATGATTTATCCCAAACATTGTCACAAAAAATGGTATATATTTTGCTATATATAGTGACTCTCCCAGTGGTTTTTGAAATAACAACAAATTTATATATTTTTTATTGATGCAACAAAGCATATACTATCTTATTTCATTATAACACATTTATTTCATAGTATATCTTATGAATTTACAAATATCCCTAATTACATATTTATCAATACCATTCCTTTCATAACAAAACCCTTTTTTTAAACCATTATATGCAATTTTCTAGATATTTTTTCCTAAAAAAAAGTCTCATCACATATTTCTTTGTCTGTTTGCAAATACACATTATTAGTGAATAATTGATTCCACACTTGACACCTTAACCCTCCGTTGTCCATTGGATGATTTCAAAAGTGCTGGATAAGCAATTAAACACATTGGGGCCCATTTATCAAGCTCCGTACGGAGCTTGTAGGTCCCTGTTTCTGGCAAGTCTTCAGACTCGCCAGAAACATCAGTTATAACCCTCCGTTGTCCATTAGATGATTTGAAAGTGCTGTATAACCAATGAAACACGTTGTGGCAGCTTAAAAAAGCGCTTTTTTACTTGTATTTTTATCTTATTTTTATGCCTGATGAAACAATCTTATTGTGTGGTCGAGAAACGCGTTGCAGCAACATTAAACTTGTCTTTTAACATTTATATACGGAGGAGTCTTTCTGCCTGATTATTCAGATTGAATTTGCTCTATCTGCACAGAGAACTTTGCAAACCATTACTTCACAATTGGTTTGCCTGCACCATATCTTCAGCCTGTTGTTTGATACTTGAATTCAAACTTCCCTGTGATCTTACCTGTGACCTGAGAACTGGTCTCTACCTTGATACAGGATCAGTATCCAGTTAGCTGACTACTGCAAGTGTCAGCCTGCCTGTTTGCACTATCTAGTGCCTTCAAAAATTGTGAGTTCTTTAAATCTAATTTGTTGGTGTCGACCTTGTAATTCTGTCAGTATAGATATAAATTATTTTCCTCATTTGGGATAATTTTGCTAATATTGTGCAATATTCCTCTTTTAAAATGTATACGTGGGTTTTATGTTTTATATTTTTATGCAAAAATTATTTTCATGTGATCATCTAAAATAAAACATAGTTGGGATGTGTTATCATCTGCGTCCACAAGATCTCACTATTGTGCAAATTGCTTGGTTGCTCACATGAAAATAGGTAACAGGTGAGGGTATATAAGGTCATTAATCTGTGTAATTTCAAGTATACATGACCAGGGGCCTATAGTAGGCCTGAAACGATGTATTTCTTTTTCTATGGAAACAATAAAGGTCTTTTTTTAAATTTTGGAGGCTGGAATAACCTTTTTTTGCTGATTGGCCCTCCCGTTATTCATTCAGTGTCCTCTGGAGCTTAGGTATAGTTTTCCCAACAGTAAGGAATGAAGTCGTGGACTCTCTCTGCCTTATGGAAGGAAAACATAATTTATGCTTACCAGATAAATTCCTTTCCTTCCTAGCAGGGAGAGTCCACGACCCCACCTGTAATTTATGTTTTCATGGGCGGCTCCCTTTTTTATATTATTTCTTCTGGCACCTTTATACCCTGATGTTTCTCCTACTTTTCCTTGTTCCCTCGGCAGAATGACTGGGGGATAGGGGAAGTGGGAGCAATATTTAAGCCTTTGGCTGCGTTTTCTTTGCCTTCTCCTGGTGGCCAGGTGTTGTATTTCCCAACAGTAAGGAATGATGTTGTGGACTCTCCCTACCAGGAAGGAAAGGAATTTATCTGGTAAGCATGTTTTTATGAAAATCTTGCTGATTGTCTTGTATTATTGCTGCTTGTGCTGACATGTTGTAAAAGCGCCTAATCTTATGTATGATTTTGTCCCAAGAAGGAGCCCCTCTCTCCAATGTCGGGCTATACATATGCCTGTAGCTGTGCATAAAATCCTGATAAATTGATGTCTTTGTTAAATTGCCTTAGGCGTTCATTCAATAGTCCTTGGCTCATGGTCAGCTGAATGGGGCTGTCTAGGATCCTACTTAGAGTGATAATTTATTCCAAATTACCTTAGAGTGAGAACAGTCCGACCACATATGTCTGTATGTACCCTCAACTTCACAACCTCTGTAACAGAGTTTGGACCCCCGTCTAGTTGTATGAGAAGTGATGGTTGGGGTGAGATACCATCTAAAATTGGTTTTAAGGCAATTCTCAAGCATGTCAGCACTTAATAGGCCTTTACATGCCATTTATAAAATGTTATTCCAGTCGGGAATATCAATTTCTATGTTTAAGTCAGCTTCCCATTTAAGGTGTAGGTTTGTTTTAGTGGTTTGTGTGGAGGACTGAATCAATTGGTATAGTTGTGTGATCGTTTTTCTAGGTCTGGATGGGGAGCTACAGATGTTTTCTAGGGTGGTGAAGGGGTGGCCTTTTCGATGAAAGTAGGTAGTTATGTATGATAGAGGATAGCTGTAATTAGCCCTGTGGAATCTGTTGGCATTCTACAAATAAATGAAAGGCGTTAGTCTATCCTGTAGCTGTGTGTATGTCACTGTTTTACCTTTGTCTACTAAGTCTGCAATCCTGTATAAGCCTCTATTTTACCATTTCTTTATAGTTGGAGTCTGATCTGTTGGTGTTATCAATTTCAAAGGAGTCGATTTGCTAGAGAGTAGTTTGGGGGATGATGTGAGTGTGGACCAAGTTTTGAGCATGTAGTCTGTAATTTAGAATTTACAGCCCAGAAACATTTAAAGCACCAAAATGATAACTATATTTCGTAAATTGTATTACATTTCTGTATACAAACAATTATGTATATATCAAAAGTACTATAAATTAATATGTATTGCAGAGAGTGAGATAAAAACCCTCTTCAAATAGTCTTCAAAATGTGCAATCTTATTCTATTAAAGGATCACTAAAGTCAAAAGTTTCATGATTCAGAGTATGCAATTTAAAACAACGTTCCAATATAATTTCATTATGAGAATGTACACATTCTTTGTATATTTTTTTAAAGCTCCAGTTCCTACTGAGCATGTGCAAAAGAGAACAGAGTGTATATATATATATATATATATATATATATATATATATATATATATATATATATATGTACTTTTTGTGATTGGTTATGGCTGACACATGAGGGGAGGGAAAATTAACTTTGAAATTTGTCAGAAAATATTTTCATATTCAAAGTAAGTGCTATTGCATTGTCTTTTTATTGTGCATGTTTCAGTTATTCAGTTCTACAGTTTTTAGTGGTCCTTTAAATATATAATAGTAGGCATTTCAGGATGTAGTTTTTTTGCAAAAAATAAACCTAAGTAAAAGCCAAAATATCTCAGAATATGAAAATATTTGTCTTGCCAATAACTAACATGTAGGTGTCTGTACTCTCTCTTTCAGAGTGATTTTTTTAGCCTCATGTGTTTTATTGCTCCAGTATTTATCACAGTCTTGTTTGCACTGTGTGTTATTATTTTTTTCTACTCAATTTTGTTTCACCACACTACATCTTTAGTAGGTGCAGCGCTTTTGGCACACTTCTTTGCTTGACATGTGTGTACCCTTGAAAAGCCATGCAAGGCAATTCATACAGAAATTAAGATGGATTAGATGGGATTATTGATGGTTAATTAAAAAAATAAAATAAAATGTTAACCCCTATTTTATTTAACTGTCTAAATTTGTTGCTGCATATTTATATTAATGCTTTTCATTCTAGGGATTAGCCACTATAAAATAAACATCACCTTTTTAGATACAACATTTGAATCCACTTTTATATATTTTTGGATATTTGGACTTATTTAAACTTTATGGGCCAGATTACAAGTTAACAGTAAAATATCGCTTACGCTAAAGCGATATTTGCGCTCAACTTAGTAATACCAGCGCACACTAATGTGCTCTGGTATTACGAGTTAGGTGCAATGCGAATGCGAAGTCGCATTTGTATTACACAGAGAGAGTTCATGAGAGCGTGCTTCTATAGGCTCCAATTGGAACCTCGTTCTGATGCCATCATACACGGCACAGAACCTAAGCGCAGAGAAGGGGGTAAGTAGTGCAGCAATTTTAAATATATGTATATTAATATATACATATATATTTATGTGTTAATATGTGTATATACAAATATTAACACATAAATATATATGTATATCAGCATATTCATATATATTTACATGGAACACACAGTTCCCATAGGCCGCAATGTAAAGGCACTTTTCAGTGCCGTTTTTTTCTAACACCCCACACCTGCCAACTTTTAACCCCTTTAAACTGCCTAGTGCAGTATTTTTTTTTTATGAAGAAAAAAAATGCTACTTTTTTCATAAAAAAATAAAAGACCCTCTATTTTGGGGACACTTCGGGCACTTTTAGAAAATTAACCAAAGATCTGATCTCTGGTTAATTTTCGGAGCGCTAATTGCTACTGTGAGTTTGCAGTAACAATAACCATCCACTTGTAATTTTCCCGTTTGCAGGTGCACGATAAATTACCGCTCCACTTGTAATCTAGCCCTATATGTTTTACATTCAGCTTTTGACATTTTTTTTTAAATTTAACATATAGTTTTACAACCATAACTATCCATAAAAAAAATCATAACATATAAACTTTATATCTGGTAGACAATTAAAGATCTGTTATAAGATTGAATCATATAACTCAAGCCCTTCAATTGTTTAAATATTTTCAAATTGAACAGTGGGTGGTTCTTACTGCTCTAACAAAGCACAACCCATCACTAATTAGACATTTAAAAAAACAATGAAGTCCCATATGTCACAGGAATTAAAAATGTAGCTTAAATCTTTTTTTGGAGGGGGTCATTAGCTGCATTATATTCCTCATGTCCATAGGCCAATAAAGATACCATCAATATATCAAAGAAGGTGCCTTTTGAAGTGGAAGGCCATTCACTGAAGGAGAGCAGCCTGTTGCAGTGCAATATCACTGACATTACCCTTTTTATACAATTATACCATCTGAACTTTTTGTCAACGTTTTTTTTTAGTTTATTATACGTTATACTTTATTAATAACTTTGTATCCTACTTGTAGCAGACACACCTATTTACAACCCATTGTGGTTGCTTGATAACCACAGTGAGTTTACTATTACAATAAAGATACTACACAGAAAAATAAGTTGTAATGACAGAAAAAAGTAAATTGCTTAATTTCAAGGGTAACAAGAAAATGTACTGACAATCTTCTTAAAGGGACCAAATGTGCATGAGCAAGCATTCTGCAGAATACTTTTATTGCAAAAATGTTTCTAGTAAAGCTATCAAATATGCTTCATATGCCACGTAAACCAGCATTCACCAGCATGTCTTCACATTGTAGTTATCGTCTTGACAACGATTGAGTCATCACTGAGACGATATATGACTCTCTGAGCAGGTGCAGTACATAAATGAAGGTGCAGGGCTTGAGAGAGTGCACATTTCTTGAGCATTATATGGCAGCACTGTCTGCAACAATATTTGTGACAATGTTATACATTGAAACACTGCTGCCCTATAATACTGAACATTGTATAACATTATTAAACATTGTTGCAGACACCGATGCCATATAATGCTGAAGATATATGAACCCTTCTGCGCCTGCCTAGGTATATTCTCCATATAAGGATACCATGAGAACAAACTCAATTTTATAATAGAATTAAATTAGAAACATTGGTTACTATTGCACAATCTTCATGAAGTGTGAAGGTTTCATGCCCCTTTAATTATGGTAGTAAAAAGAGTGAAACCCATAAAATGTATTCTTCTTCCCAGAATGGTTATTTTCCGCTAGATTCTTTGTCTTCTCTGGGAAAGCCTGTTGAAATTTTTTATTTGCTTCTGACTTAGAAAAAGAGTCTTGGAGTTGTAGAAGAGCAGTTTGAGGGCGTGGCTTCTCAGCGTTTGTAAATGCTCCTGTTGCAGATGTTTTTCCGAAATGCCTGAGATTATTCGTAAAGCTCAACATACCCTGGTTTTCTTGGGTCTTTACATTTGTTTTTCTAATTTTAGACAGTTTTTCAAAGATCATATGTTGATTTTGCTTACTGGCTTTTAAATCTTCATAAAATGCTGTATTAAGTATGTGGTCATTGTCTGGTACTTGAGTAAACTGTCTCTCATATAAAACACCTGATTGTATGTTATCTGTGATCTTATTTTTGCACAAATATGTTTTATGTTGCTTTTCCACAGGAAGGTTCTTGGAGTTATTCCACCCAGCTAACACTTCCGTATCAGGCATAAGCTGCCCTGTTAAATGGTATGTTGGCTTAGTGCCACTGTCTTCAGGTGAATGGAGAGATGTAGTCGTGTGCTTCTCATTTTTAGAAGCTAAGTCCGTCATCTTTTCATCTGAATTTGATAATGTTCGACCATCCTGTAAACGTGCTTTCCTTCCTTCTAGTGGCCGTGCTTTTAATATACTTGACACAAATGTTTGTTTCTGTGAAAAACAAGGACGAGTCACAATTTAATATGCATGCTATAACATTTAAAATAACAAAATATTGATATGTATTGGACTATTCAGTTCATTAGCATGGTGTATTTAATGATAACAAGGAAAATCAAACAAATAAGTAGATGACAGCGTACTTTGGTCATATTTAATACACAACTTAAAAACATCTATGAATCTACAAGCTGCCTTAAAAAATTCGGACATTTTTTAAGTTTTCATGGTGTATGTTGATACATAAAACTGTGATTTAACCTCTTGATTGTTATGACTTAGCATTAAAACCCTTGATTTCCTGTACTAGTTAGACAATACATAGGCTACATAATTGCTAAGTTAGCAATTATGTAGCCTATTTATTGTCTAATTAGTACAGGAAATCAAGGGTTTTAATCCAGTGCAGTGTTAAACTCTTGCAACAGTGATTTAATAGCTTGGTTACCAGAAGCACAGCAGCTTATATAACCACTTGGGTTTCTGAAATACATATCAACAATATAACTACTTTGCCCTTACCTTTGAATGTCCTGGGACTGACTTTTTTAAATGTTTTTTTTTATTATTGATTTTTACAGTAAATGTACATTCTAAACATTAGGGGTTGATTACAAGTGGAGCGCAAAATATTGCTTACGCAAAAGCGATATTTGCGCTCCACTTAGTAATACCAGAGCACACAAATGTCCGCTGGTATTACAAGTAAGGTGCAAAGCAAACGTGACCTTGCATTCGCATTGCACGGAAGCATTACGCTCACAAGAGTGCACTACCATAGGCTCCAATAGGAGCCTCGTTGTGATGTTGTCATACACGGCACAGAACGATGGGCAGCAAATTTAAATATATATGAATATATACATATACATTTCTGAGTTAATATGTGTATAAACACATGTTATCACATAAGCATATACAAATATATATTTACAGGGAAAGCACAGTCCCTATAGACCACAATGTAAAAGCACTTTTCAGTGACATTTTTTTCTAACACCCGACACCCGCCAACTTTAACCCTATAAACGGCTTAGTAGGTTTTTTGTTTGTTTGTTTTTAAATGCTAATTTATTTATTTTTTTTAAAGAGGGACCTCACATATTATTCTGGGGGCAATTGGGAGACATTTCAAAAAATTAAACAGAGATCTGACCTGGCTAATTTTTTGAGCACTTATTGCTACCTCAAGCTTGTGGTAGCAATAACCAGCCACTTGTAATGGAAATTAGTGTACCACTTTTAATCTAGCCCTAAGTATATTCACAATCAGATGAAATGTGTATAGCAGTGTTTCTCAACCTCTCTATAGAAAGTATCCCAATAGGCATACATTATTGCCCAAAATTCCCCACCTGCAACATGTAAATATCATATTAAAACATTAAGAAGCAAGACTCCATATCCCAGAATGTGATAAACTGGCATCAAATATAATTATTTATTCTGAGGAATTATTTTACAATTCGTTTTTACTGTATGCAAATTGCTAGAAATAGTATAGCAGCAAGTAAAGAAATCACACAACACACAGTTCTTTTAATATTGTGCCACTTATAAACAAAACTAGTACTAAAGCCCGTGTACACGGGACATTTTTTGCAGTACAGCGGTCCCACCCCTTGCTCTCTCCCCCCTCTCTTTTGCTCTCTCTCCCCCTCTCTTTTGCTTTCTTTCCCCTCTCTCCTTTGCACTCTCTCTCCTCTCTTTTGCTCTCTCTCTTCCCTCTTTTGCTCTCTCTCTCCCCTCTTTTGCTCTCTCCCTCCCCTCTTTGGCTCTCTCTCTCCTCTTTGGCTCTCTCTCCTCTTTGGCTCTCTCTCCCCCCTCTTTGGCTCCCCCCCTCTTTGGCTCTCCCCCCCTCTTTGGCTCCCCCCCTTTGGCTCCCCCCCCCCTTTGGCTATCTCCCCCCCCCTTTGGCTATCTCCCCCCCCCTTTGGCTCTCTTCCCCCCTCTTTGGCTCTCTTCCCCCCTCTTTGGCTCTCCCCCCCTCCTCTTTGGCTCTCTCCCCCCCTCTTTGGCTCTCCTCCCCCTTTGGCTCTCCCCCCCCTCTTTGGCTCTCCCCCCCCCCTCTTTGGCTCTCTCCCCTCTTTTGCTCTCTCTCCTCTTTGGCTCTCTTTCCTCTTTGGCTCTCTCTATCCCCCCCTTTGGCTTTCTTCCCCCCTCCCTTTGGCTCTCTCCCCCCCTTGGCTCTCTTCCCCCCCTTTGGCTCTCCCCCCCCTTTGGCTCTATTCCCCCCCCTTTGGCTCTCTTCCCCCCCCTTTGGCTTTCTCTCCCCCCCTTTTTGGCTCTCTCTCCCCCCTCTTTGGCTCTCCCCCCTCTTTTGCTCTCTGTCTCCTCTTTGGCTCTCTTTCCTCTTTGGCTCTCTCTCCCCCCTCTTTGGCTCCCCCCCTCTTTGGCTCTCCCCCCCTCTTTGGCTCCCCCCCCTTTGGCTCCCCCCCCCCCTTTGGCTATCTCCCCCCCCCCTTTGGCTATCTCCCCCCCCTTTGGCTCTCTTTCCTCTTTGGCTCTCTCTCTCCCCCCTCTTTGGCTCTCCCCCCACTTTGGCTCTCTCCCCCCCCTCCCTTTGGCTCTCTCCATTCTTTTGCTCTCTCTCCTCTTTGGCTCTCTCTCCCCTCTTTTGCTCTCTCCCCTCTTTTGCTCTCTCTCCTCTTTGGCTCTCCCCCCCCCCTTTGGCTCTTGGCTCTCTCTCCCCCCCCTCTTTGGCTCTCCCCCCCCCCCTCTTTGGCTCTCTCTCCCTCCTCTTTTGCTCTCTCTTCTCTTTGGCTCTCTCTCCTCTTTGGCTCTCTATCCTCTTTGGCTCTCTCCCCCCTCTTTGGCCCTTCTCCCCGGCTCTGTCTTAATTGAAAGCCTTTGCCTCTCTGGCCACGCCACCATCACGGCACCCCGCCGGCCATGCCCCATCATGGTGACACCCGCCGGCCACGCCCTCGCAACGCCCGGTCATGCCCCCAACGCGACGCTCCCGTCGGCCACGCTCCCTGACACTCTGCTTCAGCCTTGCTCTGTGCTGAGTGCTGAGTGTCAGGATCCAAACGGCCAGGTATGTTTGTCACGTGCAGTCTCTACTGCACATGACTGCATCTGACAAACATACTTGACCATTTATTATATAGGATATGCATCCAACATGTCCTTAAAGGGACATTATACACTAGATTTTTCTTTACATAAATGTTTTGTAGATTATCTATTTATATAGCCCATACAGTTTTTTTTTTTTTTAAATGGACAGTTTTGCTTATTTTTAAATAACATTGCTCTGATTTTCAGACTCCTAACCAAGCCCCAAAGTTTTAGGAGAATACCGACTTATAGCTTGCTTCTATTTGTGTAAAGGGTCTTTTCATATGCAAAAGAAGAGGGAGGGGGAGTGTCTGCTATTTCCCACTTGCAGTGGGTGTTCCAGTAACCTTTTAAACAAAGCTAAACTGGAAGCTTCTAAGTAAGTTTTTAAACGGTTTTATACTGGATTTTTATATCAGTATTTGTGCATATTATTCTTTATAATAGTGTCTATTACATGCAGTTATATAAAAATTGGTGTATACTGTCGGTTTAATGTACTAATAAATAACATATACGGCCCTGCTCAGACTAGGGTCTGACTCTCTTGTTGCCAGTTAATGGTCAGAGCATGAAAGTCTGCAAATTAGGAAGGACTTGCAAAAGTAAACTTCTAGAGAGAGAAAGCTGATCATAGCACATATATTAAACACTTTGCTCCTGATGATCTAAAGGTCTCTGGTTTTGCCGGTACTTCTATTTCCCTGGTGGAATGATCTAATGCCACTTTTTACTCTGAAACATGGTGTCTTGCTAAGGGGCGTATACTGCATTTCTGTATGGGGAGGAGATGCATACATAAAAAATGCACAATAACATTTGTATTTTAAAAATCTTACTAAAGGAATAATTTAACCACTCACACAAAAATATGCAGAAAGAATTGTGGGCAAGATTACAAGTCATGCGGTATGCGTTTTCCGTGTGCGATATGGTCTTTTTCGCAATCAATTTTCATTGCACAGATACTACAAGTCTTGAAAAATGCTATTGCGAGTGCAATTGCCTTTTAGGCAACTATCCTTTCCACGCTCCAAGAGCTGTAGTTAACAGTTTTCCGCAACATAAAAGTTTTACGAAATACTTTAAAAATACATTACAAAGTACAGTTACACTCATATTAACACTGTCTAATAAAAATAATTTAAAAAAATATTGCACACAAATGTTAAAAGGGCTAAAAGATAGGAGACCTTGGGTGTTATAAAAAAAAAGCAGACGCAGGGATTTTACATCGGCTTTTTATATGTATAGAAATATGTTTAACTATAGAGATAATGAAAATATTTCTCATTACAAGCTTATGCACATTAAACACTATGTTAGAGGGATTTTCAAAGAGATATTCGCATATAGATTTTGAGATATCTAGACATATATATATATATATATATACATATATATATATATATATTCATATACATATCTCGCCATAAATAGATATATCAGTCCAAAAATCATTACATATATAGTGAAATATTTATTTATAAATAAATAGAACATACTCCGATATGAAAACATTTTCACAATATGAAATATTCACATTTTCATGTACACTTTTCGAGGAGAATACGTCATGGTCTTTGCGCAACAGATTAGGGTTTTAGTGGGTTTTTTTCTTCATTGATTTCTATGGGGAATATGCGAACACGCACGCAATTTTGCAGTTTGCATTACGCAGGTTAAGGCACGCGCAAAATAAGTTATTTTGCAACTTGTAATACTTGCGCAACCCAAAATGCAAAAAAGCCATAACTCAAGCGGAGTTTTTGCAACTGATTGCCACGTGACTTGTAATCTTGCACTGTATTGTTAAGATGCATTGAAAATCGTAACAAGATTCTACACCAAAAATCATATTTTACCAAAAACCTAAAATTTGCATGTAAATTACACAGAAGTAAATCATATTAAATATGCACAGTGGAAATTATATATATATATATTTTTTTATAATATAAACTTTTATTGAGGTTTTGCAAGAATAAAACGTACAATGAATGGTGCATATTGTGCATAACAACAGCCTGTCATAAGGCACAATACAATGCAATTTTTAAAAGAAAAAATTGACAGACATAAAAAGTATCACAACATTAACTGAAACCTCCATTTTATGTTTACAGTAGTTTCTATAAATGACTACTGTAGTTATCTGGCTACTCATGGACCCTTTAATATAGGTAAAATAGACGCTGTGGTACGGTAGTCATACCGAAGACCCTATTGGGCCTAATGACACTTTCAGGGTAGTTTTTCAGCGGGTAAGTACCGCTTGAAATGAAATGGTCACATATGGACCATGGGTGGACAACATCCAATATATGACAGTATAGGGTGAAATGATATAATATAAGATGGGATGTGGGGGGGGGGGGGTTATCATCTGAAGTAAAAAAGTTTACCCGAGATGGGAAGAGCCACCTTAGTGGAACAGGATGTTGATAAGACTAAAATAAATGGGCTAGCTTGATTCAGACAAACATTTCATATATACATACATATTTACATACATATATACATACATACATGCATACATACATACATATATACATACATACATATATACATATATATATACATACATACATGCATACATACATACATATATACATACATATATACATACATACATATATACATACATGAATAACATAAGCAATTAGCATTAAGTAATGAAAACTACTTAGGAGTATCGAGATTATAGCCATGAATAAGGTAGGATGTTGATGGCACTAGCAGTAATATTTAGAGGATAGACTGGGGCATTTCCAGTATCTAATGCTCATAACACAATAATAAAGCTTGCTGGATAAAAAAAGTAGTATACCTGAGAATGAGGTAACAACAACAAATTATAATCTATGGGTCATCCAGCGTCTCCGCCTCCATACTGATCAGCTAATGCCTAACTGTTGATGTAGGATAAGTTAAGGAAAATATATAGTCTAATCCTAATATTTGTTATGTAGCTGCGAGAGTATAGGTTAATAATGGTTATAGCCTTATTGTCCTCAAAGTAAGCTATAGACTAGTAGTATCTGATCGTCTAGTTATTTTTATAGCTAGCATTAATGGAGTTGAATGTCAGCATATGTACCAGAAAAAGCAACAAGGGAGCCTCTATACTGTCGCTTGCAATCCCCGACTCCCCTGCCGGCTGAGGGAGAGAGAGGAGAGACCTCATTCGTGTAGGACCTGATATAATAATAAAAAACATAATTTATGCTTACCTGATAAATTCCTTTCTTCTGTTGTGTGATCAGTCCACGGGTCATCATTACTTCTGGGATATAACTCCTCCCCAACAGGAAATGCAAGAGGATTCACCCAGCAGAGCTGCATATAGCTCCTCCCCTCTACGTCAGTCCCAGTCATTCGACCAAGAAACAACGAGAAAGGAGTAACCAAAGGTGAAGTGGTGACTGGAGTATAATTTAAAAGATATTTACCTGCCTTAAAACAGGGCGGGCCGTGGACTGATCACACAACAGAAGAAAGGAATTTATCAGGTAAGCATAAATTATGTTTTGTTATGTTATGTGTGATCAGTCCACGGGTCATCATTACTTCTGGGATACCAATACCAAAGCAAAAGTACACGGATGACGGGAGGGATAGGCAGGCTCATTATACAGAAGGAACCACTGCCTGAAGAACCTTTCTCCCAAAAATAGCCTCCGAAGAAGCAAAAGTGTCAAATTTGTAAAATTTGGAAAAAGTATGAAGCGAAGACCAAGTTGCAGCCTTGCAAATCTGTTCAACAGAGGCCTCATTCTTAAAGGCCCAAGTGGAAGCCACAGCTCTAGTGGAGTGAGCTGTAATTCTTTCAGGAGGCTGCTGTCCAGCAGTCTCATAGGCTAAACGTATTATGCTACGAAGCCAAAAAGAGAGAGAGGTAGCAGAAGCTTTTTGACCTCTCCTCTGTCCAGAGTAAACGACAAACAAGGAAGAAGTTTGGCGAAAATCTTTAGTTGCCTGCAAGTAGAACTTGAGGGCACGAACTACATCCAGATTGTGTAAAAGACGTTCCTTCTTTGAAGAAGGATTTGGACACAAGGATGGGACAACAATCTCTTGATTGATGTTCCTGTTAGTGACTACCTTAGGTAAGAACCCAGGTTTAGTACGCAGAACTACCTTGTCTGAGTGAAAAATCAGATAAGGGGAATCACAATGTAAGGCTGATAACTCAGAGACTCTTCGAGCCGAGGAAATAGCCATTAAAAACAGAACTTTCCAAGATAACATTTTTATATCAATGGAATGAAGGGGTTCAAACGGAACACCCTGTAAAACGTTAAGAACTAAGTTTAAACTCCATGGTGGAGCAACAGCTTTAAACACAGGCTTGATCCTAGCTAAAGCCTGACAAAAGGACTGGACGTCTGGATTTTCTGACAGACGTCTGTGTAACAAGATGGACAGAGCTGAAATCTGTCCCTTTAATGAACTAGCTGATAAACCCTTTTCTAAACCTTCTTGTAGAAAAGACAATATCCTAGCGATCCTAACCTTACTCCAGGAGTAACCTTTGGATTCGCACCAGTATAGGTATTTCCGCCATATTTTATGGTAAATCCTTCTGGTAACAGGCTTCCTAGCCTGAATCAGGGTATCAATAACCGACTCAGAAAAACCACGTTTTGATAAAATCAAGCGTTCAATTTCCAAGCAGTCAGCTTCAGAGAAGTTAGATTTTGATGTTTGAATGGACCCTGTATCAGAAGGTCCTGTCTCAGAGGTAGAGACCAAGGCGGACAGGATGACATGTCCACTAGATCTGCATACCAAGTCCTGCGTGGCCAAGCAGGTGCTATTAGAATTACTGATGCTCTCTCCTGTTTGATTTTGGCAATCAATCGAGGAAGCAGCGGGAAGGGTGGAAACACATAAGCCATCCTGAAGTTCCAAGGTGCTGTCAAAGCATCTATCAGAACTGCTCCCGGATCCCTGGATCTGGACCCGTAGCGAGGAAGTTTGGCGTTCTGGCGAGACGCCATGAGATCTATCTCTGGTTTGCCCCAACGTCGAAGTATTTGGGCAAAGACCTCCGGATGAAGTTCCCACTCCCCCGGATGAAGAGTCTGGCGACTCAAGAAATCCGCCTCCCAGTTCTCCACTCCCGGGATGTGGATTGCTGACAGGTGGCAAGAGTGAGACTCTGCCCAGCGAATTATCTTTGATACTTCCATCATTGCTAGGGAGCTTCTTGTCCCTCCCTGATGGTTGATGTAAGCTACAGTCGTGATGTTGTCCGACTGAAACCTGATGAACCCCCGAGTTATTAACTGGGGCCAAGCCAGAAGGGCATTGAGAACTGCTCTCAATTCCAGAATGTTTATTGGAAGGAGACTCTCCTCCTGATTCCATAGTCCCTGAGCCTTCAGAGAATTCCAGACAGCGCCCCAACCTAGTAGGCTGGCGTCTGTTGTTACAATTGTCCAGTCTGGCCTGCTGAATGGCATTCCCCTGGACAGGTGTGGCCGATGAAGCCACCATAGAAGAGAATGAAGGACGCGGCATGCATTTTGAAGTTTTGTTAACCTGTCTTCTGTCAGGTAAATCTTCATTTCTACAGAATCTATAAGAGTCCCCAAGAATGGAACTCTTGTGAGAGGAAAGAGAGAACTCTTCTTTTCGTTCACTTTCCATCCATGCGACCTTAGAAATGCCAGAACTAACTCTGTATGAGACTTGGCAGTTTGAAAGCTTGAAGCTTGTATTAGAATGTCGTCTAGGTACGGAGCTACCGAAATCCCTCGCGGTCTTAGTACCGCTAGAAGGGCACCCAGAACCTTTGTGAAGATTCTTGGAGCCGTAGCCAATCCGAATGGAAGAGCTACAAACTGGTAGTGCCTGTCTAAGAAGGCAAACCTTAGATACCGGTGATGATCTTTGTGGATCGGTATGTGAAGGTAAGCATCCTTTAAATCCACTGTGGTCATGAACTGACCCTCTTGGATCATGGGTAAAATAGTCCGAATAGTTTCCATTTTGAACGATGGAACTCTTAGGAATTTGTTTAGAGTCTTTAAATCTAAGATTGGCCTGAAAGTTCCCTCTTTTTTGGGAACCACAAACAGGTTTGAGTAGAACCCTTGTCCTTGTTCCGACCACGGAACCGGATGGATCACTCCCATTGTTAACAGATCTTGTACGCAGCGTAGAAACGCTTCTTTCTTTATCTGGTTTGTTGACAACCTTGACAGATGAAATCTCCCTCTTGGGGGAGATAATTTGAAGTCTAGAAGGTATCCCTGAGATATGATCTCTAGTGCCCAGGGATCCTGAACATCTCTTGCCCAGGCCTGGGCGAAGAGAGAGAGTCTGCCCCCTACTAGATCCGGTCCCGGATCGGGGGCTCTCGGTTCATGCTGTCTTTGGGGCAGCAGCAGGTTTCCTGGCCTGCTTGCTTTTGTTCCAGGACTGGTTAGGCTTCCAGCCTTGCCTGTAACGAGCAACAGCTCCTTCCTGTTTTGGTGCAGTGGAGGTTGATGCTGCTCCTGTTTTGAAATTCCGAAAGGGACGAAAATTAGACTGTCTAGCCTTAGCTTTGGCCTTGTCTTGAGGTAGGGCGTGGCCCTTACCTCCCGTAATGTCAGCGATAATTTCTTTCAAACCGGGCCCGAATAAGGACTGCCCCTTGAAAGGTATATTAAGTAATTTGGACTTAGAAGTAACATCAGCTGACCAGGATTTTAGCCACAGTGCCCTGCGTGCCTGTATGGCGAATCCTGAGTTCTTAGCCGTAAGTTTGGTTAAATGTACTACGGCCTCCGAAATGAAAGAATTAGCTAGTTTAAGGACTCTAAGCCTGTCCGTAATGTCGTCTAGCGTAGAGGAACTAAGGTTCTCTTCCAGCGACTCAATCCAAAATGCTGCCGCAGCCGTAATCGGCGCGATACATGCAAGGGGTTGTAATATAAAACCTTGTTGAACAAACATTTTCTTAAGGTAACCCTCTAATTTTTTATCCATTGGATCTGAGAAAGCACAGCTATCCTCCACCGGGATAGTGGTACGCTTAGCTAAAGTAGAAACTGCTCCCTCCACCTTGGGGACCGTTTGCCATAAGTCCCGAGTGGTGGCGTCTATTGGAAACATCTTTCTAAATATTGGAGGGGGTGAGAACGGCACACCGGGTCTATCCCACTCCTTAGTAACAATTTCAGTTAGTCTCTTAGGTATAGGAAAAACGTCAGTACTCGCCGGTACCGCAAAGTATTTATCCAACCTACACAGTTTCTCTGGTATTGCAACAGTGTTACAATCGTTGAGAGCTGCTAAGACCTCCCCTAGTAGTACACGGAGGTTCTCCAATTTAAATTTAAAATTTGAAATATCTGAGTCCAATCTGTTTGGATCAGAACCGTCACCCACAGAATGAAGCTCTCCGTCCTCATGCTCTGCGAGCTGTGACGCAGTATCAGACATGGCCCTAGCATTGTCAGCGCACTCTGTTCTCACCCCAGAGTGATCACGCTTGCCTCTTAGTTCAGGTAATTTAGACAAAACTTCAGTCATAACAGTAGCCATATCTTGTAATGTTATCTGTAATGGCCGCCCAGATGTACTAGGCGCCAAAATATCACGCACCTCCCGGGCGGGAGATGCAGGTACTGTCGCGTGAGGCGAGTTAGTCGGCATAACTCTCCCCTCGCTGTTTGGTGAAATTTGTTCACATTGTACAGATTGACTTTTATTTAAAGTAGCATCAATACAGTTAGTACATAAATTTCTATTGGGCTCCACCTTGGCATTGGAACAAATGACACAGATATCTTCCTCTGAGTCAGACATGTTTAACACACTAGCAAAAAACTTACAACTTGGTTATAATCTTTTTTAGCAAAAAACGTACTGTGCCTCAAAGAGGTACTAACGATTAAATGACAGTTGAAATAATGAACTGAAAAACAGTTATTGCATCAAATTTTAAAACAACACAACTTTTAGCAAAGGTTTGTTCCCATTAGTAAAAAACAACACTAATTAAATTTGTACATAAGAAAACAAAACAACGTTTTTTATACACAGTCACTATAAGAATTCTCACAGCTCTGCTGAGAGAATTTACCTCCCTTCAAAGAAGTTTGAAGACCCCTGAGATCTGTCAGAAATGAACCGGATCATGCAGGACATATAAAAGTAGCTGACTGGAATTTTTTGATGCGTAGCAAAGAGCGCCAAAAACGGCCCCTCCCTCTCCCACACAGCAGTGAAGAGAAACGAAACTGTCACAATTAAAGCAAAAAACTGCCAAGTGGAAAATAATGCCCAAACATTTATTCACACAGTACCTCAGCAATGTAAACGATTCTACATTCCAGCAAAAACGTTTAACATGAGAATAGTTATTAAAAGGATTAGTGACCTTAACACAGTAGTTCCGGTGAAATACCATCCCCAGAATACTGAAGTGTATACATACATGTCATTTTAACGGTATGGCAGGCTTTTCTCATCAATTCCATTCAGAAAATAAAAACTGCCACATACCTCAATGCAGATTCATCTGCCCGCTGTCCCCTGATCTGAAGCCTTTACCTCCCTCAGATGGTCGAGAACAGCAATATGATCTTAACGACTCCGGTTAAAATCATAGTAAAAAATCTCTGTCAGATTCTTCCTCAAACTCTGCCAGAGAAGTAATAACACGCTCCGGTGCTATTTTAAAATAACAAACTTTTGATTGAAGTCATAAAAACTAAGTATAATCACCATAGTCCTCTCACACATCCTATCTAGTCGTTGGGTGCAAGAGAATGACTGGGACTGACGTAGAGGGGAGGAGCTATATGCAGCTCTGCTGGGTGAATCCTCTTGCATTTCCTGTTGGGGAGGAGTTATATCCCAGAAGTAATGATGACCCGTGGACTGATCACACATAACAGAAGAAAATTAAGTTTCATGTCTACCATTTAGAAAGAGATGAGACCCCCTTGCAGCAAAGCTACATAGTTAGCTATGTGGGGGTATTTCAAATAAAAATATGAGGCTTTATCTTGTGGCTAACTAACACTTGAGGACTGCTTAATAAAGACAGACACTAATGCTAAGAGAATTATACAAATCTCAGAAGCATAACATGGTCATATAAATAGTTATGAAAGTACAGAGTATCAAAACTTTTCTGGCGAACGCAGAGAAGGTGATAGGATATCCCCAAATGAGCCAGATATACATGGCCTAAGTATCTCGGGTACCTCTAAGTTATACCAAATATATACAATAAGCGTAAACAATAGCGAGCAAGCAATAACATATTTATGTGGACGAATTCAAGACAGGCAAAATTGGCATTGATATCTGGAACTCTATCCATGTTGGTACTACTTTCATATAGACCGTTCCATAATAACTGCAGACTAGTAACTTGTGCATAGCAAACGCTACATCAGACATTTCAATTATGTCGCCATTAATAATAATAATCTGTGGAATTGTAAAGTAACTAAACGTGCAACAATATATATATATATATATATATATATATATATATATATATATATATATATATATATATATATATAGTTCTTCAACTGTCTTAGGGAAAACGAACAGAAGAAGTGCTGCATCCCCTCCTCATCCTATACCGCATAAAACAAAAGAGCTGTGTATGCCTGCCTGCTCTAATGGCCCAATTGTCCAGTCTGTGAGGAGATGAAACCTTGCTAGCCAAAATGTGTTCCGAGGGATCCAGAGAAAATGATCCCCAGGGGGGGATCGCAATGAGAGCCAAACCGCTTGTGTGCAGCCTCTCCTCCTGAGATTTTACTACAGGCGGGATGTACCAGAGAGGGCCTATGTTAGAGCTGAGTGTGGGAGAGTTCACAAATTTATCGGAGCCCAGCCCCTGTTCCCCCAGGGTTGAGGTGAATTCAAGAATGTTGTGACCACACTGAGATGGTCTTATATCAGGCAGCTGACATCCCATCTCTTCCTCTGAGCAAACAGCTTCCCAGGGTGTGTGCGGGAGGAAGGCCACCTGAATCTGGTGTGACGGTGTCATTGCAGCACTCAGAATAAAAGCTGTAGGTAGCTGTATGTGGAACTGAAGCTCCGCTCGCTCCACCATTGCTACCGCAGATGCCACGTTATGTTCAGAGCTGCATCTGATGACGCCACTCAGGCAGTTGAAGTGGCTTGTCATGCGATGTCCAAATTCCGTTAGGCAGGCTCTTATTTCAGAGTAAGATTTCTCCATTGTCAGTGGTAGAGCCGATGATCCTTGGTAGGCCAGGCTGACTTGTGGATGTGAGAGGAGTACAGTAGTTAAGATGGCGGTACACACCACATGGCTTCACTTCACTTAGGGGCGCATGGTGTTCGTAAGTCCGCAAAAATGAAGTGTTTCTGAATTTTCTATAGCATGAGGCATGTATTTGAGGTCTTCAGCATATAAAAGGAAAAGGTTTCAGGGTTTATACTTGTGTGTTACTCCATAAAGTTGGCCAAAAATCAGGAGCTGCATAAGAACACGCCAGGTCTCCACAGTAGTTGGCTCCGCCCCTGGAAATCATATTTTAAAGGGACAGTCTACTCTAGAATTTTTGTTGTTTAAAAATATAGATAATTGCTTTATTACCCAGTCAACCAGTTTTGCATAACCAACACTATTATTAATACACTTTTTACCTCTGTGATTACCTTGTTTCTAAGCCTCTGCCGACACGTAAATAACTCCACGGAAGTGAGCACAATGCTATCTATATGACACACATGAACTAGCAGTGTCTAACTGTCAAAAACTGTCAAAATGCACTGATATAAGAGGCAGTTCAACGGCTTAGAAATTAGCATATGAGCCTACCTAGGTTTAGCTTTCCACAAAGAATACCTAGAGAACAAAGCAAATTTGATGATAAAAGTAAATTTGAAAGTTGTTTAGAATTGCATGACCTATTGAAATCATGAAAGTTTTTAATTTTACCTAGACTGTCCCTTTTAAATACACTGGGTGTGCAAAAATCACTTAGAAATTCCTAAGTGTAATTGTTGTTTTTTCGTAAAAAGGGCTGCACATGGGTGTTCAGTGGACGTATATGAAATTGTCTCTCTAATTCCAGCGTAATTCTATAAAGATTTTCGCACTACAGGGGGTCGATCCGATAAAAATCGTCGCCCGCAAAAGCCGGTGACGCCAATATTTACGCTGGTTTGGTATCACATATACGGCGTAACCTAGAAGTTACGCGCGTATATTTCTGCCGTCGCCCGTAGTTTTTTGGGCCATAGGCAGGCATACCAAACCAGCGCAGTTTGGTATCCAATATGCAGCGTAAGGACTTACGTGGCGAAAATGGAGAAATCTTACTCCATATTCACCTCGCCACAAAAAGCAGCCGTAAGAAGCCTTACGCTGACTATTGGAGCCCCGTAACTCCCTAAACTAGCTAGAAAATAAACCTAACACCTAATATTATTAACCCCTAATGTAAGCCCCTTACACCGCCGCCATCTCTATTAAAATTATTAACCCCTAATTTAATCTACCTACCCCGCCGCCAGCTATATTATCTATATTAACCCTAAGTATATTATAGTTAATATAGTTATTACATTATATATATTAACTATATTAACCCTAATTATATTAGGGTTAATATAGTTAATATAGTTACTATAGTATTTATATTAACTATATTAACTCTATCTAACCCTAACACCCCTAACTAAATTTATATTAAATTAATCTAATTCATATTATAAACTAAAATATTCCTATTTAAATCTAAATACTTACCTATAAAATAAACCCTAAGATAGCTACAATATAATTAATAATTACATTGTAGCTATGTTAGGGTTAATATTTATTTTACAGGTAAATTGTTAATTATTTTAACTAGGTATAATAGCTATTAAATAGTTATTAACTATTTAATATCTACCTAGTTAAAATAATTACCCAATTACCTGTAAAATAAATCCTAACCTAAGTTACAAATACACCTACACTATCAATAAATTAAATAAACTACAAATATCTATCTAAAAATACAATTAAATTAACTAAACTAAATTACAAAAAAAACAAACACTAAATTACAAAAAATAAAAAAAAGATTACAAGATTTTTAAGCTAATTACACCTATTCTAAGCCCCCTAATAAAATAATAAAGCCCCCCAAAATAAAAAAAAATTCCCTGCCCTATTCTAAATTAAAAAAAGTTCAAAGCTCTTTACCTTACCAGCCCTTAAAAGGGCCTTTTGTGGGGCATGCCCCAAAGAATTCAGCTCTTTTGCATTTAAAAACATATACAATACCCCCCCATTACAACCCACCACCCACATACCCCTATTCTAAACCAACCCAAACCCCCCTTAAAAAAGCCTAACACTACCCCCCTGAAGATCTCCCTACCTTGTCTTCACCACACCGGGCCGAACTCCTCATCCGATCCGGGCGATGTCTTGCTCCAAGCGGCAAAGAAGAATTCTTCCTCCGGCGATGTCTTCCTCCAAGCGGCAAAGAAGAATTCTTCCTCCCGGCGACGTCTTCCTCCAAGCGGCAGCAAAGTCTTCTTCCTTCTGGCAGCATCTTCCATGAAGCGGCATCTTCAATCTTCTTACTTCGCTCCGCCACCACGGAGCATCCATCCCGGCCGATGACTGAACGACGAATGAGGTACCTTTAAATGACGTCATCCAAGATGGCGTCCGCCGAATTCTGATTGGCTGATAGGATTCTATCAGCCAATCGGAATTAAGTTAGAAAAATCTGATTGGCTGATTGAATCAGCCAATCAGATTCAAGTTCAATCAGCCAATCGAAATTCGACGGACGACATCTTGGATGACGTCATTTAAAGGAACCTCATTCGTCGGGAAGTCGTCGTGCCGGAAGGATGCTCCGCGGCGGAGGAGCGAAGTAAGAAGATTGAAGATGCTGATTTGCTTGAAGACGTCGCTGATGGAAGAAGACTCTCTGCCGCTTGCTTCAAGACATCGCCCGGATGGAAGAAGACTTCACTGCCACTTGCTGGAACACATCGCCCGGATCGGATCAGGAGTTCTGCCCGGCGGGGTGAATACAAGGTAGGGAGATCTTCAGGGGGGGTAGTGTTAGGTTTATTTAAGGGGGGTTTGGGTTAGATTAGGGGTATGTGGGTGGTGGGTTGTAATGTTGGGGGGTGGTATTGAGTTTTTTTTTTTGCAGGCAAAAGAGCAGTTTTCTTTGGGGCATGCCCCCACAAAAGGCCCTTTTAAGGGCTGGTAAGGTAAAAGAGCTTTGAACTTGTTTTAATTTAGAATAGGGTAGGGAATTTTTTTATTTTGGGGGGCTTTATTATTTTATTAGGGGGCTTAGAATAGGTGTAATTAGCTTAAAAATCTTGTAATCTTTTTTTTATTTTTTGTAATTTAGTGGGTTTTTTTTGTAATTTAGTTTAGTTTATTTAATTGTATTTTTAGATAGATATTTGTAGTTTATTTAATTTATTGAGTGTAGGTGTATTTGTAACTTAGGTTAGGATTTATTTTACAGGTAATTGGGTAATTATTTTAACTAGGTAGCTATTAAATAGTTAATACCTATTTAATAGCTATTATACCTAGTTAAAATAATTAACAATTTACCTGTAAAATAAATATAAACCCTAACATAGCTATAATGTAATTATTAATTACATTGTAGCTATCTTAGGGTTTATTTTATAGGTAAGTATTTAGATTTAAATAGGAATATTTTAATTAATAATATTAATATTAGATTTATTTTAATAAGAGTTTAGTTAGGATGTTAGAGTTAGATAGGGTTATTATACTTAATATATATATAATATAATAACGATATTAACTATATTAACCCTAATATAATTAGGGTTAATATAGTTAATATATATAATATAATAACTATATTAACCCTAATATAATTAGGGTTAATATAGTTAATATAGCTGGCGGCGGTGTAGGGGGATTAGATTAGGGGTTAATACATTTATTATAGGTGGCCGCGGTGTAGGGGGATGTAGATTGTAGGCAAAAGAGCAGTTTACTTTGTGACAAAGCCCCACCAAAAGCCCTTTTAAGGGCTGGCAAAAGAGCTGTTACTTTGGGGCATGCCCCGCAAAAAGCCCTTTTAAGGGCTGGCAAAAGAGCAGTTACTTTGGGGCAATGCCACGCAAAAAGCCCTTTTCAGGGCTATTTATAGGGTTAGACTTAGGTTTAGTGGTAGGGATAGTTTAGTATTTTAGGGGTTAAATAATTTAATATAGATGGCGGCGGGATAGGGGGATTAGATTAGGGGTTAATAATTTTAAAATAGCGGCGGGGTAGGGGCTCACTTTAGGGGGTAGGTAAGGTAGATGGCGGCGGTGTTAGGGGCTCACTTTAGGGGGTTATAGATTTAATATAGCTGGCGGCGGTTTAGGGGTTAATAACTTTATTAGGTAGCGGCGGTTTAGGGGTTAATACATATTTTATTGTTAGGATAGTGAGTTGGGATAGCGGATAGAGGGTTAGACGTGTCGGGCTATGTTAGGGAGACGTGTTAGACGTGTCGGGCTATGTTAGGGAGGCGTGTTAGACAGTGCGGGTGATTTAGACTTTAGTCAGGTTTTGTAGGCGCCGGCAGTTTCTAACGTGCCGCAAGTCACTGGCGACGCCAGAAATCTGACAGCGACATATATGGGATAGCTAGAGTTGCGAGCTGAAACTGCGGGCGACGCGGGTTCCCTCGCTTGCGCCGCAAACTGCGATCTATATCGGATCGCGCCCCAGATCTCACAGGTTTTTCTCCCAAACTAAAATGTGGTGAGCTTTATATTTATCTACACCAAATAATGCATTTATTTGTGAAACTGTTTGTAAAACAACCCCCTCTTGTTCTGAAACACAGATTTGTAGAACAAAAGAAATAGACTTGTAAACTCAAGATGTCACTTTAACAGAGGATCCCTCTTCTATGTAATAAAAGTTCAGGTAATGACCCCATGTGGAGATATACAGACATACTGCCTATAACAAACTTTTGAAGCCTGAGTATATGCAGAGAAAAATCAGTTTTACAGGGGAAGTGACCATTCACACTTCTATACAAATTGGTCCTTATACTATATTGGATAAATATCTGCTATATTGAATAAGTAGCTGTACAGTAAATTAAAAATATCTAACCAATTTATTTCAAAATAAATAAATATTGATTTTCTTTCCATCGATTACGAGTTTTGCGTTATGAACGGCTTGGTAGTAACTTGCAAGTTATTTCTATTGCTCACCTTTAATAGCGCTGCTATTACAAGTTTTCCAAAAACCTGGGTTAGCGGACAATATGGTTGTGTTCAGCCCCATACTGCACACAAATACCAGCGCTGCTTTGAGCTGGTTTTATGTGCTCGTGCACGATTTCCCCATAGACATCAATGGGGAGAGCTGGCTAAAAAAAAAGGCCTAACACCTGCAATAAAGGAGTGTAAAGCTCCGTAATGCAGCCCCATTGATTCCTATGGGGAAAAAAAATGTATGTTTACACCTAACACCATAACATAAACCCCAAGTCTAAACACCCCTAATCTGCTGCCCCTGACATCGTCGACACCTACATTATACTTATTAACTCCTAATCTGCTGCCCCAATGTCGTCGCTACCTACATTACACTTATTAACCCCTAATCTGCCGCCCCCAATGTCACCGCCACCTACATACATTTGTTAACCCCTAATCTGCCGCTGCCACTATACTAAAGTTATTAACTCCTAAACTTCTGGCCTCCCACATCACTAACACTAAATAAATATATTAACCCGTAAACCTAACCCCAAGTCTAACCCTAACTTTAATATAATTAAAATAAATCTAAATAAAACTTAATATCATTACCTAACTAATTCCTATTTAAAACTAAATACTTACCTATAAAATAAACCCTAAACTAGCTACAATATAACTAATAGTTACATTGTAGCTATCTTAGGTTTTATTTTTATTTCACAGCTAAGTTTGTATTTATTTTAACTAGGTAGATTAGCTAGTAAATAGTTATTAACTATTTACTAACTTCCTAGTTAAAATAAATACAAATTTACCTGTAAATTAAAACCTAACATTACACTAAAATTAAATAAATTGCATTAATTAAATACAAAGAAATCAGCTCTTTTACCTGTAAAAAAAAAAAAAAATACAACCAACCCACCCCCCAAAAAACCTACCTAAAAAACCTAAGATCCCCATTGCCCTGCAAAGGGCATTTGGATGGGCATTGCCCTTAGAAGGGCATTTAGCTATTTTTCGGTGTCCAAAGTCCCTAAGCTAAAAATAAAACCCACCCAAGAAACCCTTAAAAAAACCTAACACTAAGTCCCAAAAATCCACTTACAGTTTTTGGAGACCGGACATCCATCCCCATCCAAGCGGGCAGAAATCCTCATTGAAGCGGCAAGAAGTCCTCAACGAAGCCGGGAGAAGTCGCCATCTAAGCGGCAAGAAGTCGTCCTCAAGGCGGGAAGAAGTCTTCATCCAGATGGCATCTTCTATCTTCATTCTTCAGACGCGGCTCCATCTTCAAGACATCGGGCGCGGAGCATCCACTTCATACGGTCCCAGCCATACACTGAAGGTTCCTTTAAATGACGTCATCCAAGATGGCGTCCCTTGAATTCCAATTGGCTGATAGAATTCTATCAGCCAATCGGAATTAAAGGGTAAAAAATCCTATTGGCTGATGCAATCAGCCAATAGGATTGAGCTTTAATCCTATTTGCTGATCCAATCAGCCAATAGGATTGAGCTCGCATTCTAACCTTCAGGGGTTAGTGTTAGTTTTTTTTAAAGGGTTTCTTGGGTGGGTTTTATTTTTAGCTTAGGGACTTTGGGCACCGAAAAAGAGCTAAATGCCCTTTTAAGGGCAATGCCCATCCAAATGCCCTTTTCAGGGCAATGGGAGCTTAGGTTTTTTAGGTAGTTTTTTTTGAGGGGGTTTGTTGCGTGGGTATTGGATTTTACTGTTGGGGGGTTGTTTGTATTTTTTCTTTACAGGTAAAAGATTTGATTTATTTGGGGCAATGCCCTGCAAAAGGCCCTTTTAAGGGCTATTGGTAGTTTAGGCTAGTTTTTTTTTTAAAAAAATTTTTTTTTGGGGGGGGGGGGGCTTTTTTATTTTGATAGGGCTATTAGATTAGGTGTAATTAGTTTAAATATTTGATCATTTCTTTTTTATTTTATGTAATTCAGTTCATTGTATTTAATTAATGTAATTTTATTTAATTTTAGTGTAATGTTAGGTGTTAGTGTAAGACAGGTTAGGTTTTATTTTACAGGTAAATTTGTATTTATTTTAACTAGGTAGTTAGTAAATAGTTAATAACTATTTTCTAACTAATCTACCTAGTTAAAATAAATACAAACTTAGCTGTGAAATAAAAATAAAACCTAAGATAGCTACAATGTAACTATTAGTTATATTGTAGCTAGCTTAGGGTTTATTTTATAGGTAAGTATTTAGTTTTAAATAGGAATTATTTAGTTAATGATAGAAATTTTTATTTTGATTTATTTTAATTATATTTAAGTATGGGGTGTTGGGGTTAGGGTTAGGTTTAGGGGTTAATAACTCTAGTATAGTGACGTTGGGGGCGGAAGATTAGGGGTTAATAATATTTAACTAGTGTTTGTGATGCGGGGGTTAATATGTTTATTATAGTGGCGGCGATGTCCGGAGCGGCAGATTAGGGGTTAATATTTTTATTATATAGTGTTTGCGATGCGGGAGGGCCTTGGTTTAGGGGTTAATAGGTAGTTTATGGGTGTTAGTGTACTTTTTAACACTTTAGTTATGAGTTTTATGCTACAGCTTTGTAGCGTAAAACTCATAACTACTGACTTTAGATGACGGAACGAATCTTGTCGGTATGGGCTGTACCGCTCACTTTTTGGCCTCCCAAGCAAAACTCATAATACCGGCGCTATGGAAGTCCCATTGAAAAAGGACTTTTTGAAGGTGCGGTAGTTAAGTTGCGTTACGGCCAAAAAGGTGTGCGGTACAGCTATACCTACAAGACTAGCAGCGGTAGTGATGTTTTTCAGAACCTGGTGTGATGATGCTTCCAAATAAGATACTATAAGTTAATATAGAAATGTATCATAGATTTGAGACATGTATTAATAAATAACTGTAATGCTCATGTATGTCAATGATATAAGATGTGACTAGGAAATTAAATATGTACCAGTATATCAAATGAACTGATATACAAGATAAGTTAGATAAACATACATATTTTATTGATTTATACCACTAGTCACTCATAAAAATGCAACTTTAAAGACATCTTCTAAAATATTATAAGAAATATTTCATATTTAGTCTTGAAATACTCAGGGTAAATAGTATGACATAATCCAATACACATGGATCATGGGGTTTGTTGATACCGGAAATGAAAGGATATTTAATAAATATTTTAAAGGTTATATACTAGACTGTTAGCAATGTTGATAATGAAACTGCATTTCTGGTTGTCTGCTGCCCCCTAATGGACTAAAACTGGTATGACAGCCAAGCAAGTTGACTGTTGGAGTCCATGCATTCCCAGTAAGCCAATTGAAATTTCAGATCCAATGGCCAATGAAGGGACAAGCTTCCATGGAGCGTATCCAAACATTCACCAATGATTACAAAATAGAGGCGGGGCTTATGACTTGAAAAGCTCATGCATAAGAGAAAAAAAGGTCTTTGCTTGCTAAAATTTTAACTGATAACCTTGCTGGCCTTTTGGAAACACAGTCTATATAAGCAAAAATTGGGCTACCTTTTGTTATCCTTATTGCAAAACCATAATTTATTTAAGAACTTACCTGATAAATTCATTTCTTTCATATTGGCAAGAGTACATGAGCTAGTGACGTATGGGATATACAATCCTACCAGGAGGGGCAAAGTTTCCCAAACCTCAAAATGCCTATAAATACACCCCTCACCACACCCACAATTCAGTTTAACAAATAGCCAAGTAGTGGGGTGAAAAAGAAAGGAGTAAAAAGCATCAACAAAGGAATTTATAATTTTTGGTGTAAAGCACAATTATTTCCAACCACCATAAAAAGGGTGGGTCTCATGGACTCTTGCCAATATGAAAGAAATTATTTTATCAGGTAAGTTCTTACATAAATTATGTTTTCTGACGTATAGGATAGTAATACCCAAGATGTGGAACTCCACAGAAGAGTCACTAAAGAGGGAGGGATAAAATAATAACAGTAATTTTCTGCTGAAAATAAGTTTATTCTCATAATTAAAAGAAAAAACTTAAACATAAGCAGTGGAATCAAACTGAAACAGCTGCCTTAAAAACTGTTCTACCAAAAACTGCTTCCAAAGAAGCAAATACATAAAAACGGTAGAATTTAGTAAATGTATGCAAAGAAGACAAAGTTGCTGCTTTGCAAATCTGATCAACTGAAGCTTCATTCTTAAAAGCCCACAAAGTGAAGACTGATCTAGTAGAATGAGCTGTAATTCTCTGAGGCAGGGCCTGACCCGACTCCAAATAAATCTGATGAACCAAAAGCTTTTACCAAGATGCCAAGGAAATGGCAGAAGCCTTCTGACCTTTCCTAGAACCAGAAAAGATAACAAATAGACTAGAATCTTCCTGAAATCTTTAGTAGCTTCAACATAACATTTCAAAGCTCATCCAAACAATGTAAGGATCTCTCCAAAGAATTCTTAGGATTAGGACACTGTCAGGGTTTTTTCCCTGCCTCGTTTGCCATGTGCTGCAGGCAGCCATTTTACTTACCTCTCTTGCTGATTCTGGTGCATACTGTGTGATGCTGCTCATTTCCTGCACTTCCTTTTATGGCCAGACTAGTGTACATGATCCGTGTGAGACAGTATGCAGTCTCAGAATTGTGATGTCATCACTTATTATTTAAAGGGCCTCTGTTCAGTATGCTTTGCCCTTGCATTGTCTCAGACCTGTTTGTGAGTGCTCCTGTGTATTACAAATCCTGTTCTCCTACAGGGGCTGGCTTCTTATTTGTGAAGAAAAAGGGTGGTGAGTTAAAACCATGCATCGATTATAGGGGTCTTAATCGTCTTACCATTAAGAATGCTTACCCTATTCCGCTCATTATGGAACTCTTTGACCGCCTCAACAGAGAAACGGTCTTTACTAAACTTGATTTGAGAGGTGCATACAATCTCGTTAGGATCAAGGAGGGCCACGAATGGAAAACAGCATTTAACACCAGGAGTGGGCATTATGAGTATCTTGTAATGCCCTTTGGCCTATGTAATGCTCCTGCTGTTTTCCAGGAATTTATTAATGATGTCCTACGAGATATGTTGCAAAAGTGTGCTGTGGTGTACTTAGACGACATCCTCATACACTAACCCACACTTGAGTCTCATCGTTCTGATGTTACACAGGTTCTTCAGAGACTACGTGAGAACGGCCTGTTTTGTAAACTCGAGAAATGTGAGTTCCATCAGACTCAAGTAACCTTCCTAGGTTATGCTATCTCCGTTGCAGGCTTCTCCATGGATCCTGACAAGTTATCTGCAGTTCTGCAGTGGCCTCGCCCAGTTGGTCTTTGGTCTATTCAATGTTTTTTGGGGTTCGCCAATTACTAAGGAAAGTTTATTAAAAACTTTTCATCCTTGGTCAATCACAGACATGACCCGTAAAGAGAATGATCCACTCCATTGGTCACCTACTGCCATTAAGGCCTTTGATAGTCTTAAGATTGCCTTTGCTGCCGCTCCAGTTCTGGTTCATCCTAACCGTGTCCTGCCTTTCATTCTTGAGGTCGATGTGTCTGAGACTGGAGTAGGTGCCCTCTTGTCTCAACGTCCTACGCCTGACGGTTGCTTGCATCCGTGTGGTTTCTTCTCCAGCGGAGTGCAATTATGAAATTGGCGACAGGGAATTACTGGTCATAATTTTGGCACTTAAGGAATGGAGGCATCTTCTCAAGGGTACTAGCGTGCCAGTGCTCATTCTTACTGACCACAAGAATTTAACTTATCTATCTGAAGCAAAACGTTTGCCGCCCCGACAGGCCAGATGGACGCTATTTTTATCTCGGTTTAATTATGGGGTCTCCTACCTGTCTGGTAGTAAGAATGTTAAGGCTGATGCCCTCTCTCAACAATTTTCGCCTCTGTCCAAGGAGGAGTCTGTACCCACTCCAGTTATACCTCCTGACCATATTTTGGCTACCATACATACTAATTTGACTTCTCCCTTGGGGGAGGAGATCCTGGCTGCACAAACCAATGCACCTCCTGAGAAACCTAGTGGTAAGTGTTTTGTTCCTGAGAATCTTCAAACTAAACTTTTGCACACTTACCACTATCCTAAAGCCGCAGGTCACCCAGGCAAGAACCAAATGATTTGGTCCGTCACTCAACAATTCTGGTGGCCAGGTCTTCGTTCTGATGTTGCTGCATATGTTGCCTCCTGCTCAGTTTGTGCACAGAATAAGACTCCTCGACGTCTTCCTGTGGGTCTTCTTCAACCTATTGCTAATGGTGAGTGTCCTTGGACACATCTTTCCATGGACTTCATTGTCGAGCTCCCTGTTTCCGATGGCAATACTGTTATCCTTATGGTGGTTGACCGTTTTTCTAAAATGTCACATTGCATTCCCTTGAAGAAGTTGCCTACCGCTTAGGAGCTTGCTTCAATTTTTGCCCGGGAGGTCTTCTGTTTACATGGGTTACCCAAGGAGATAGTGTCGGACCGGGGTAGCCAGTTTGTCTCCAGATTTTGGCATTCCTTTTGTGCTCAAATGGGGATCTAGCTTTCCTTCTCCTCGGCATATCACCCTCAATCCAATGGGGCTGCGGAATGGTCTAATCAAGCTCTGGAACAGTTCCTCCATTGCTATGTCTCAGATCACCACAATAATTGGTCTGAACTGTTACCTTGGGCAGAGTTTGCTTGTAATAGTGCTATTAATGCTTCCTCCAAGTTATCCCCGTTCATGGCAAATTATTGTTTTCAATCATCCTTGTTGCCCGATTCATTCATGTCTCAGGGTATTCCGGCTTTGGAGGAGCATCTCCTGCAACTCCGTTCCAAGTGGGTGCAGATTCAGGATTGCCTTCATCATTCTATGCAGCACCAAAAGTTCCAGGCTGATCGTAGGCATCTGCCCGCGCCTTCCTACCAGGTTGGTGAGAGAGTTTGGCTGTCCTCCTGCAACTTGAACTATTATGTGCCTTCCAATAAACTGGCTCCCTGTTATGTTGGTCCTTTTCAAATACTCCGACGGGTCAATCCTGTGGCCTACGCTCTTGACCTTCCTCCTGCAATGCGCATCTCCAATGTTTTTCATGTCTCCCTCTTGAAACCATTGGTTTGTAATCGGTTTACCACTGTGTTGCTTCGTCCCCATCCTATCTTTGTTGACAACCATGAAGAGTATGAGGTCAGCAGCATTTATTGACTCTCGTATGTCCAGGGGCCGCGTACAGTATTTGGTTCACTGGAGGGGCTACAGTCCGGAAGAGCGTTGATGGGTTCCCTCCTCTGATGTTCATGCTCCCGCCCTCCTCCGTGCCTTCCATGTCCGTTTCCCCAATAAGCCTTTTGTCCTCCCGTGGGGGAGTGGTCATTGAGGGGAGGGTACTGTCAGGGTTTTTTCCCTGCCTTGTTTACCATGTGCTGCTGGCAGCCATATTTCTCACCTCTCTTGACGATTCTGGTGCATACTGTGTGATGCTGCTCAATTCCTGCACTTCCTTTTATGGCCAGACTGGTGTGCATCATCCGTGTGAGACAGGATGCAGTCTCAGAATTGTGTCATCACTTATTATTTAAAGGGCCTCTGTTCAGTATGCTTTGCCCTTGCGTTGTCTCAGACCTGTTTGTGAGGGCTCCTGTGTATTACCTGGCTGTCTGATGTCCCTCCTGGTTCCTGATCCCTGGCTTGTTCCTGACTCTGCTGTTCTCCTTGTTCCTGATTCTGGCTCGTCTGACTACTCACTTTGGCTCCTGACTCAGCTCGTCTGACTATTCGCTTTGGCTCCTGACACGGCTCGTCTGACTATTAGCTTTGGCTCCTGACTCGGCTCGTCTGACTACCAGCTCTGGTTTTGATTCCTGGCTTGTTATTTGACTTGTGGACTTTTTATTATTTTTTGCTAGTAATAAAGGTGTGATTATTTTTGCACTTCTCGTCTCAGTCTGATTCCTGGCACCCTGACAGACACAAAGAAGGGACAACAATTTCTCTATTAATGTTGTTAGAATTCACAACCTTAGGTAGAAATTTAAATGAAGTTTGCAAAACTGCCTTATCCTGATGGAAAATCAGAAAAGGAGAATCACAAGAAAGAGCAGAAAATTTGGAAACTTTTCTAGCAGAAGAGATGGCCAAAAGGAACAACACTTTCCAAGAAAGTAACTACGCAGAAAAAAACAAAGCGCTAAGCCTAAAGGTTACCACTGGCCACTCCCAAACCACCTCCCTAAAGATGGACACAGTTAATAATTCAAAAGTACAAATAAAGAGAGGATGCTAAATAGCTTGAGGTAACCAACACATTTATTCTATAGACATCTAGTTAAACATCGAAAAAATATAAGGTAGGCAAATTTTGTAAGCAAGGGACGTCTCCCTGGTAATACAGTATATGATGATATAATTTCAATAGCTGAAAAGCTTGCAAAAAGACAAAAAAGAAAAAATATAAAATAAAATAAAGGGTAAAAATAAAAAATAAATAGCCAAAATACCACCTTAATAAAAGAAGACCACTTAAAGTGGGTAACGATAATATATATAATGAACAAATGTACTTCTCCAACTAGAGAGAAGGATAAAACATCAAGTCCGTGTAGACAAATAAAAGCAACAACTCTGAAAGTTACTGTGGCCACGTGTAACAGAGCTGAAGACTGAGAGAAACAAGTTGTAGCAAGTATCAAATCTTCTTAAACTTTGTTGCTTTAAATGAGCAAAACAGTCTTGGTACAGAATAATAAACAGCCCGCCGGGACCCTATAATGAAAGGTTGGCAACTGTGTACACCACTGCTCACCTTCAGGGGAAGTCAGAATGACAGCACTCACCCCACTTGACAATCAAAGCAGCCTGCTTGCGTGTATTTAAATTTCAATCTTACCGGATCACAGATCTGTCAAGTCGGCGTCTCAATGTGATGATTACCAGTACTTGCGGCTTCTTTGCGTAAGGAGTACCGACAAGACTTCCAAAAATAGAAAGACCCGCACTTAGCGTGTATCACACGTGGGTTGAATTAGGTACCTAGTTAGATGATATGTTCTTAACAGGACAAAACAGCTTTACTTCCTTCAACACGTTTCACCCGTTATGTTGGGCTTTTTCAAGATTTTATCTTGATGATCTTGAAAAAGCCCAACATAACGGGTGAAACGCGTTGAAGGAAGTAAAGCTGTTTTGTCCTGTTAAGAACATATCATCTAACTAGGTACTTAGTTCAACCCGCGCGTGATACACGCTAAGTGCGGGTCTTTCTATTTTTGGAACACAAACTTTTCAACCACCGAGGTCTTGTCGGTACTACTTACGCAAAGAAGCCGCGATTAGTGGTAATCATCACATTAAGACGCCAACTTGACAGATCTGTGATCCGGTAAGATTGAAAGTTTAAATACACGCAAGCAGGCTGCTTTGATTGTCAAGTGGGGTTAGTGCTTTCATTCTGACTTCCCCTGAAGGTGAGCAGTGGTGTACATAGTTGCTGACCTGTCATTATAGGGTCCCGGCGGGCTGTTTTTTATTCTGTACCAAGACTGTTTTGCTCATTTAAAGCAACAAAGTTTAAGAAGATTTGATAGTTGCTACAACTTGTTTCTCTCAGTCTTCAGCTCTGTTACACGTGGCCACAGTAACTTTCGGAGTGGTTGCTTTTGTTTACACGTACTTGATGTTTTATCCTTCTCTCTAGTTGGAGAAGTACATTTTTTATATATATTATCGTTACCCACTTTAAGTGGTCTTCTTTTATTAAAGGGACTGTCTACACCAGCATTTTTATTGTTTTAAAAGATAGATCATCCCTTTATTACCCATTCCCCAGTTTTGCATAACCAACACAGTTATATTAATATACTTTTAACCTCTGTGATTATCTTGTATCTAAGCCTCTGCAAACTGCCCCTTTATTTCAGTTCTTTTGACAGACTTGCAGTTTAGCCAATCAGTGTCTGCTCCCAGATAACTTCACGTGCACGAACACAGTGTTATCTATATGAAATATGTGAACTAACACCCTCTAGTGGTGAAAAACTGTTAAAATGCATTCTGAAAAGAGGTGGCCTTCAAGGTCTAAGAAATTAGCATATGAACCTCCTAGTTTAAGCTTTCAACTAAGAATACCAAGAGAATAAAGCAAAATTGGTGATAAAAGAAAATTGGAAAATTGTTTAAAATTACATGCTCTATCTGAATCATGAAAGTTTATTTTGGCCTAGACTGTCCCTTTAATGTGGTATTTTGGCTATTTATTTTTTTATTTTTTATTTATACCCTTTATTTTATTTTATATTTTTTTCTGTCTTATTTTTTGTGTTTTTGCAAGCTTTTCAGCTATTGAAATTATATCATCATATACTGTGTTACCAGGGAGACGTCCCTTGCTTACAAAATTTGCCTAACATATTTTTCGATATTTGACTAGATGTCTATAGAATAAATGTGTTGGTTACCTCAAGCTATTTAGCGCCCTCTCTTTATTTGTACTTTCCAAGAAAGTAGTTTAATGTAAAGCCTTCAAAACCAAATTAAGACTCCAAGGAGGAGAGATTGATTTAATGACAGGCTTGATACGGACCAAAGCCTGTACAAAACAGTGAATATCAGGAAGCTTAGCAATCTTTCTGTGAAATAACACAGAAAGAGCAGAGATTTGTCCCTTCAAGGAACTTGCAAACAAACCCTTATCCAAACCATCCTGAAGAAAGTGTAACATTTTAGGAATTCTAAAAGAATGCCAGGAAAATTTATGAGAAGAACACCATGAAATATAAGTCTTCCAAACTCAATAATAAAACTTCCTAGATGTTCTTTTAAAGTGTCTAATAATAGTAACAAAGATGCGCAATTTGTGAAACATAAGGTAGTAACTCATACAAATTCATATTAGCCCCCACACTGTAGGTACTGATATATTTACAACAATAGGGTGGATACCTTTTTAATAGAAATTTTTAAGAAGAAGTTTTTGAAATAGTATTGTTTAAACATATGACCGGTCAGATTTAACATTTTTTTTTGGAGCCAATGTGTGTATGAAATTATTTGTGCAAATGTGTATCTCACACTATTGAATTGTATATATTATACATTTTTTTTAGATTTGTGTACATTGTGTATTTTAAGTGTAGAAGTGTACTTTTCAGTAAAAGAGATCTTTTAGAAATAAGTGCATAGCAACTTTGTATAGCAATAAACATCCACAATTTATACAATTCTGTTTCTTATTGATTCAAAGATATTGCTTTAATGATATTGCAACAATATAATTTAATATAATTAGGGATTTCCTGGGCTAAAAATTAACAACCCCTTAGCTTTTGTAGCGCACATAGATATTTTAAAATCCCTAAAAGAATCCATGAAAAATGAGCTGCAGAACATTAGGGAAGAGTTTAAACAAAGGACCCCTATAGGGTCAGTGGTAAACTTCCCACATAGACAGTCACCTCATGTTATAATTTCAGGGAACTGCTACACTTCACAGGGGGAGGGCAGCTCTAGTAGTGAGTCAGAGGGTGGAGCCAGCTACCCAGATAGCTAATATAATACTAATGTGCGTAAGGGGTTTTGCATGGTAAAAGTAGGGCAAATAGGGGGTGCTCCAGTCCCAAAAATAAGGTCCCTAGGAAAGCCCAAGATACAGCTAAAGTATATGACACCCCTAAAATAATTACTTTCTTAAGGGATGCAGTACCTAAATTTTCCAAAAACTGAACCACTTCTATAATTCACCACATAGAGAACTATGAAAATGCTTTATCTATAATGAATGTTACTAGTGAACAGTCAAAATTAAATATCTGCCCTGGGTATTTGAGGGTAAACACCACAAATTCTTTGCTTCACTAAAGGATATGAATATTCATTCCTGGAGTGAAACAAAGCATCAGTGCAAAAAGGAGTTCGGGAAATATTGCTCCAAAACCACAGCGAAAATAGCTTTATATGGTTTAAAATGTTGCATGAACCAAAGCCCTAGAGAATTCCTTTCTGTACTAAAAAGTGTATATAGTATGGCCGAAGACTACCCCATATTTGAAAGCTCAGAATTTGTGAATTTATTTTACGAAGCATTGCCCGCACACATCAAATTTAATTTAGAAATTTTGATGAGAACTGGTCATTGGACTGGCTGATCAAAGAGAGTACCAAGTTATACTCTATTCAGCAGTGCGGTGAACAGGGGGTTAAAAAGAAACCAAGGCCCAGCCCCAAAATTGTGTCAGAAACTAGGGTGTCACCTAGCCCCCTCAATTTGGAGTCTAAAAAGAAAACTTATGCGGAGGTGGCCCGAGAAAACAGGCTTTCCCCACAAAGTTTTTAACTCTGCCCCTCCCCCAGCATGGCCAGGGTGAAGAGAGAATATACTCAAAATGGGGGGCATACCCAGACAAATAGTTATCCTCAAAGAGATGAACACACACAAGTTTATCGGTATCCCTGTAAAAATAAATACCAAAAGTGGCGAAAATACTCTCAGGGTAACCAAACACCCCAAGTAAATAGTGCTCCCCAAGATATTAACGCTGAGGAAGTTGAACCCCAAAGACAACCACGTCAAAATGGGAAACAATAGCTATGATCCTGAGGGATCCCAAGGATCCAGCAATCAATACCCTGGGATATCAAAAAAATCTGTCCATGGGTAAAAAGAGCTTGTATAGTCAAGTGGGCCAACTTAGTACACAGTTAAGTCATTTATGTACACTATTCACTAATATGAGTCAAGCTTTGACGGCTCAGCACCCTAATAATCCTTTTTTAGGGGGACAGCCAGTGGCCAGCATAAATACTGCAGTATTACGTGAGAGAGAGGGGAGAGATATACCAAATGAAATGATAAATGTCGATAATGGTACAAATAATGTTCTCTCCCTACAGCCGAGAAACGGACATTTTAGCTGTGATGACAAGCAACCTCAGCCGAGAAGCTCTAACAAACCTCTTATTTTGCAGTTGTCCACTAACCTTATTCCCACAGATGCAGTACACAGAACCCTGTCAACCCTATTATAGAGAATATAACTGGGAAGAACGAAAATTCTTCTGCATCAAGTGGTTGATACAAGTAGAAAGTGGCGAAGCCCACAATTGTGTAAGCATACAAATTTTGTGTGTGAAATTGTAGAAACTGCAGGGAGATATTATGTATTAGCTCCAGGATTCAGTCTCCAACCCTATCATGGGATTAATTGATACTAGATCTCAGGAAACTATTTTATCCCACAGGTAGTACACACAGCTAAATGTGCTAACACCCCACAAACCTAAAATAAAATAATTTGATGGTTCACTAATATGTGTTGGGGTGACTCTCTCAAAGTCTACGGTACGGCATGGTTAAAGCTAAAACTGGGGAACAGGGTAATAAGACATCCTGTCATTATAGTGGATCTGCCAACTGATTGTTTGATAATTAGTAGTGATCTCCTGAAGCGATTAAGCTCCATAATTGATTGCATAAATAATGTAATTTGGTTACAAGTATAAAGACCTATTAATTATGAACGATCCGGCATATCTGGCACCAGACATAACTGTCACGTGGTAGAAGAGAAGCCAGATGCTGTGAAGATTCATTTCAGGAGATCACTATCCTACAAATAGATGATCAGACTCCCCTAAGCACCTCTGATGGTAATACTTTTAAATTTTGCCTGGAAAGATAGCCAGAATTTCCTTAGACGGCAATGTAGTAACCATATCTCTCCACAAGGGGGACACTAAATCCCCTAAAGGGGGAGATCGTTCTCAATTCCTTGCAGAAATTGAGAAAGTTAAAGATGATCTATTTATCCCTATGCAAGTGCATGACCTTGGGAAAACCAAGTATGCCAAATTAAGCTTAAAACAGGAAGCTAGCTATATAAGTGAAGGCTTATTAGTACAAATAGCGAACCTAAAGTTATTAAATATCTTTCTCCCCAAGATCTCTTGGTCCATGACCTGGATGACAAGTGTGAAAGCTATAACATCACAGCAAAGTGCTTATTATCTATATCTATAGGTAATAAATCAGCGAAACACCTGTTTTTAGTTTTAAATACTCCTCATAATCAATTATACATTGGCAATTATCTCTTACATAGATATGCCATACAAATAGATTTGATTAACCTTTGCCTCTGGAGCAGGTTGAAGGGGGACCCTGAAATATTTCAGGATGAAAATGCAGCCCTGTAATCAAACCAGAAAATGCCATATGCTGTGAATAAGCAGGTGTCTAGCAGTGTTGTAATCCCTGCTGGGGCTGACAAATTCCTCTTATCCTTACAGGTAAAAAGAGGTCAGAAATTAAAAACTTCTGAAACATTAATTTGCCTTTCCCATAGAATGCAAAGTCTGGGTATAACAATGACCTTTACTCCTATGGTAAATATTGGAACTATTCCAATACATGTTATTGGCCATAACATGACCCCACAGGATATCACCTTGTCCAAGGGAACCACCATAGGATATGCTCTAGAATCCAGTTACTATACTTTTGGGACCAGAATAATGTGATTAAGCTAATACCTGAAGGATGCCTAACTGAAGAACAGTTAATAGAACAATCCTTTGCATATATGCCAAAGGAATTGTTTACAATTCAGTCTATTTATCACTTCAGCTCAGAGGAATTGAAGAAGCCTCCCTAGTATTTGATCAGCCAATCAAAGGGCAAGAATATCCCAATACCAAGAATCATGGAGGCAATGTAAATGACAATCAAGGGGATCTCACCTCTAGGTTGGAAGAAGCCTATGCGATAGGACAGCCTGAAGTCTTTCCAGGATTTCAGCAAATAGTCAAAGAGCAAATCTCCTTAGCTAATGGCTGTTCCAGTGATGATGAACGCCGACAGCTACGAGAACTTTGCATGGAGTCCATAGGATTCTCTTGCAGAAATCATAAGGAACTTGGAAGAAAGAGGTATTGTCAGACAGGTGCATAGCTCTTATAACAATCCTATTATAGGTGTTCTTAAGCCCAATAGACAATGGCGTTTGTGTGCTGACTTAAGACAGCTAAACAAACAAGTGTACATATCTGTCTGGTCTGTGCCATACATTGACCAGTGACTAGCACAGATGCAGGGATCTAAAATATTCACTGTCATTGATTGTGCACAGGGATATTGGATCATAAAGGTACGAGGAGGCCAGTATAAGCTTGCATTCTCGTTCCAAAAGGTCCAGTATGCATTCCGGAGGCTCCCATTTGGATACATCAATTCAGGACATGAATTGCTGTATTCATGCATAAATCCTAAGAACCCAACTAACTTAAAGAAATTAAGATCATTCCTGGGTATGACAAATTATTCTCGCAAATTTATTGATAATTATGCAGAATTAGCTAAACCACTGCTGCTAATAGAAATAAAATTCAGTGAATGCGAAAAAGCCCTCTTATCTACTGTATGGGCTCTACAAAATTTCCGTAGCTATATACAGGGCGACAAAATTATTGTTGAAACGGCCCACCAGCCTTTTCTATATCTGCAAAGTGAGAGAATAAAAGATGGGAACTTAATAGCCGCATAACAGCTTGGACTCTTTCCTTTCAAGGCTGGCCTTTAGAAATGTGCTACAAGCAAAACAAAAAGAATCCAGTCGCACATAGACTTGCTGAGCTCTATGACTGTACTGCTAAGGATCATGGAGAAGAGTTATTAGAAGTTGATTTCCTGGAGGAACAATTGCTTTCCCCATATAAAATATACGAGGACCATTGTAAAACATTACCTTGGGTATATGTTGATGGTTGTTCTTACCATGCCACTATTGAAAATGAGCGCTGATTAGTCGCTGACATTAGTATAACTTGGGCAAATAGATTCTCAAATATTTCTGTGGGTTTCAACATTGGACCAAGATCCAGTTAAGTGGCAAAACTAACTGCTGTTCTAAAAACCATTGAAATGGCTATTGAACAAGGTATTCATGAATTTGTGACCATTACTGATTCACATTATGTGTGTGACAGTTTTGTTGAATAACTGCCAACTTGGAAAAGAAATGGCATGCAGAAAACTAACAACAAACCAGTCAAAAATGGCAAGTTATTCTGCGAGATTGATAATCTAGTGGTGACCAACGGTTTAACCATACACTGGAAAAAGACCAAGGGTCATTTCAGAAGTCAAGGTCCTGATAAGGAAGGCAAGGATCTTGCGGATTCATTAGCCAAACAAGGAGCCATAACTGTAGAACTCCTTAATATCGACTTAATGGGTGCAATTCAGGTAGAAACCATTACCAGGAACCAGGCTAAACAACAAAATGAGCCTAACCTGGTACAATGGAGTCAGGATTCTCCTAGTGAGGACCTGATCACTAGTCAAAAGGAAGTCCCCATTATAGGTATCTTTTATAAACACATAGAAAATCCTGAAAGCAACCCCATCTCAAAAGAGGACGGTATTGGCAAGGAAGATCTTAGAATCTTAATGAAATCCAAATCACAATTCAAGTTACAGGATGTTTGGTTAGTTAGAACCTCCAAAACTGGCATCCAGCAATGGGTGGAACCTACCCAGTTCAGAGGTCTCATGCTTCAACATGCCCATGATGCTCCCACATCTGGTCATTGTGGTGGCAAATTAACATATGAAATATTGCATGATTACGCCTTTTGGCCGCATATGTTGAAGGATGTTTAAACCTACTGTCAAGGTTGTTTAATCTGTCCACAGTTCCAACCCACTGCACCAATGCATAGAGCGCCATTGCAGAAAAGGGGGATGGTAATGCCATGTCAGATATCTAAATTGATTTTATTGGTCCAATAACTAGGTCATCAAGAGGTAACAAATACATGTTGACAGTAACATGCCTATTCACTAAATGGGTGGAGTACATCAGTGCGCCTAACAATAGTGCTGAAACATGTGCAGCATTGCTCATCAACCACGTGTTTTCCAGATTTGGGTTACCCCAGCGAATCTAATCCTATCGGGGAACCCACTTCACTAGCGAATTGATGACCAAGATGTGGAAAATACTAGGGGTCAAAAGAAAGCTCCTTATTACATATAGAGCTGCCTCTAGTGGTGGTGTAAAGCGTTACAACCAGTCCATTGTGAAAATCCTCAAAACATTTGTGAGTGAAACAAGTAAAGACTGGGATTTAAAATTACCTCTAGTCCTAATGGCATTGAGAGCAACTCCAAGTAGTGCTACTAAGATGTCACCTTTCAAATTGATGACTGGTAGAAGAATGGTTCTCCCTCAACATCTATTGTATCGTACATCAGACCAGAACTTGATAAATGCCTCCAATACACATCAATATGTGGAGAACTTAAGGAAGCACCTGCAATAAGCCTTTGCATTTGCTCAAAGGAACATAGGAAAGTCTGCAATTGCCGCTAAAACCTATTATGATCTTAAAACGTCCAAAAAGGAATATGAAATAAATGATACGTTTATCTTAATAACTTTGGAAGAGATCAGGTTAAGGAGAAAAAATTGCTTCCATCAAGGAAGGGTCCTTTTGTCATTACTGACAAAATATCTCCAGTTGCCTATAAAATTAGGATACCTAAAAATTATACTTTATGGACAAATGGATCCATATTAATCAGCGAGCGTGCCATTCTAGATGCCAACTACAAGTCATAGAGGGAGAATTAAGTGTCATATCCCCAAATACACAAGAGTACTGTAGTTTAAAGATGCCTAGCTAACGAGCATAAATGTGAGGATCGAAAAATAATGGGTATTCTTCATAGAATACTGTCTACGGTGGATACCGTCAGTACACTCACCAAGTACCACTGACTTTAAGCCAATTCAAATACATGTGTCCTACATATATTTAAAATTGGAAGAGGGATTTATATCAGGATATCCGTGAGTGTTATTAAATAATATATATATATATATATACACCAAATAATGCATTTATTTGTGAAACTGTTTGTAAAACAACCCCCTCTTGTTCTGAAACACAGATTTGTAGAACAAAATAAATACACTTGTAAACTCAAGATGTCACTTTAACAAAGGATCTCTCTTCTATGTAATAAAAGTTATCAGGTAATGACCCCATGTGGAGATACTGTATACAGACATACTGTCTATAATAAACTTTTGAAGTCCGAGTATATGCAGAGAAAAAAAAAATGTTTTACAGGGGAAGTGACTATTCACACTTCGATACAAATTGGTACCTGCTGTGTTTCAATATACATAAGGCATCTGAACTCAAGTTACCTACAGACATATGGGAATGCTGTGACTTGATCTTCATATGGGATTATATTAACAACATGTTTTATATATATATATATATATATATATATATACACACACATATATATACTATATATATATATATATATATATATATATTGATCTGAAACTTATACTATATTGGATACATTTCCTCTATATTGAATAAGTAGCTGTACAGTAGATTAAAAATATCTAACCAATTTATTTCAAAATAAATAAATAATGCTTTTCTTTGTTTTTCAGAACCTCGTGTGAAGATGAGGTTTCCAAATAAGATACTATAAGTTAATATATAAATGTATCATAGATTTTGAGCCCATGTCTTAAATGCTGTTGAGACATGTATTAATAAATAACTATAATGCTCATGTATGTCTGATATAAGATGTGACTAGAAAATGAAATATGTACCAGTATATCAAATGAACTGATATACAAGATAAGTCAGATAAACATATATATTTTATTGATTTATACCACTAGTCCCTCATAAAAATGCAACTTTAAATGCATCTTCTAAAATATTATAAGAAATATTTCATATTTAGTCTTGAAATACTCAGGGTAAATAGTATGACATAATCCAATACACATGAAACATGTGGCTTGTTGACACCAGAAATGAAAGGATATTTAATAAATATTTTAAAGGTTAGATACTAGACTGTTAGCAATGTTGATAATGAAACTACATTTCTGATTGTCTGCTGCCCCCCAATGGACTAAAACCGGTATGACAGCCAAGCGAGGAGTCCATGCGTTCCCAATAAGCAAATTGAATTTTCAGATCCAATGGCCAATGAAGGGACAAGCTTCCGTTGAGCGTATCCAAACATTCACTAATGATTAAAAAATAGAGGCGGGGCTTATGACTTGAAAAGTTCATGCATAGTAGAAAAAAGGGTCTTTGCTTGCTAAAATTTTGACTGATAACCTTGCTGGCCTTTTGGAAACGCAATCTCTATAAGCAAAAATTGGGCTACCTTTTGTTATCCTTATTGCAAAATACTTCTCTTATTTTATGAGGTGAATTGGACTTATCTGAAAAAACTGAAACACTCAATTGATTTATTTGGTGAGGTATATGACTGTTCTATATATTTTTTTTTTAATGTTTTAAATCAAGGTATTCTAAAACTATAGTTATATTGTAGTTGTGATTTAAAAGGAGAATTTTTTCTTTCATGATTCAGATAGAGCATGCAATTTTAAGCAACTTTCTAATTTACTCCTATTATCAATTTTTCTTTGTTCTCTTGCTATCTTTATTTGAGGAAGAAGGCATCTAAGTTTTTTTTTGGTTCAGACTCTGGACAGCAGTTTTTTTTATTGGTGGATGAATTTATCCACCAATCAGCAAGGACAACCCAGGTTGTTCACCAAAAATGGGCCGGCATCTAAACTTACATTCTTGCATTTCAAATAAAGATACCAAGAGAATAAAGAAAATTCGATTATAGGAGTAAATTAGAAAGTTGCTTAAAATTGCATGCTCTATTTGAATCACAAAAGAAAAAATTTGGGTACAGTGTCCCTTTAATATTAATTAGACCAAGGGTAGTAAGTATACTGGTATTAAATATTAATGTTTAGAAAGAATTTTGTATTTTAATATCATAAATGAATTACAGTTATTGCTATATATATATATATATATATATATATATATATATATATATTTTAGAATTTGCGTTATTGTAGCTAAATAAGAGGTTATTTCAGGTCAGACATATTGGCATATAAATTGGCTGTTTGCATTAATAATATATATAATTTCTGGTGTTTTTAATCGAAGTTATATAGAACCATTTGTGGGCTAAATAGCTTAATTATACTTGTCTGAAAGTTACCTTAAATCTATTCAGATCCAGTAAGATTTGTGTGAAGTATCTTGTTATATTGTTTAACTAAAGACTGTTAAGTTAGCGGTCCATATTCTGGTATTTTATTGTGGTATTTTAATGCAAATCATTGTGAGTACAGTTAATTTTAAAGGTATATATTTTATGATCTGTTGTATAGAATACTGTAACGAAATAAGCGTGCATAATTGATTCATAATCTAGTCTCTACTTAAATATAATTCAATGTGTATATAAATTTAACTAATACAAGGATTTAGGAATAAATATTAATTTCAATTGTTTCGTATATACGTTTTAATTGGAGGTTATTTTAAAGAATAATAATTCTATAACCTGGTATATACTTACACCAGGGAAATTTCTGCCATCTAGTGAAAGCTAAGTGTGAGCCCTGTACCTTGTAGAATAATCTATACTGGACTCTGGAGAATGGGGAGAGCTACTTAGACTATTCTGAACATATTGATTTATAGAGTTTCAAATTTGTCACGCTGTCAAAGTATTGAAACAGATTATTAATTTTCAATAGAATAGGCATCGTAATAAATTGTAATTACAAAAGTTTCCTTATAGAGGGCGCTTAGAGCGTTTTTAGGTATTTACTCTGACAAAAATAAATGTGTTCAAAAAAACTGTATCCTTTTGTATTGAATAAACAATCTTCCGATTAAATCTCAAATAATAAAGCTACTAAAATAACTTCCTTAGTGGTACTGTGTATATTGTGATCTTTGTGTAATTTAAAAATATCTTTTTAAAATTATCTTTAAAACAGTGCACCTTGGCGATCTAAGGTGTTTCTATAATGGTTGTTATTAATTGTGATAAAGTGTTTGGAATATATAACCCCCTTTTCTTTCATGTAATTAGCAAGAGTCCATGAGCTAGTGACGTATGGGATATACATTCCTACCAGGAGGGGCAAAGTTTCCCAAACCTTAAAATGCCTATAAATACACCCCTCACCACACCCACAATTCAGTTTTACAAACTTTGCCTCCGATGGAGGTGGTGAAGTAAGTTTGTGCTAGATTCTACGTTGATATGCGCTCCGCAGCAAGTTGGAGCCCGGTTTTCCTCTCAGCGTGCAGTGAATGTCAGAGGGATGTGAGGAGAGTATTGCCTATTTGAATGCAGTGATCTCCTTCTAAGGGGTCTATTTCATAGGTTCTCTGTTATCGGTCGTAGAGATTCATCTCTTACCTCCCTTTTCAGATCGACGATATACTCTTATATATACCATTACCTCTGCTGATTCTCGTTTCAGTACTGGTTTGGCTATCTGCTATATGTAGATGAGTGTCCTGGGGTAAGTAAGTCTTATTTTCTGTGACACTCCTAGCTATGGTTGGGCACTTTGTTTATAAAGTTCTAAATATATGTATTCAAACATTTATTTGCCTTGACTCAGAATGTTCAACTTTCCTTATTTTTCAGACAGTCAGTTTCATATTTGGGATAATGCATTTTAATTTAACATTTTTTACCTTAAAATTTGACTTTTTCCCTGTGGGCTGTTAGGCTCGCGGGGGCTGAAAATGCTTCATTTTATTGCGTCATTCTTGGCGCGGACTTTTTTGGCGCAAAAATTCTATTTCCGTTTCCGGCGTCATACGTGTCGCCGGAAGTTGCGTCATTTTTTGACGTTATTTGCGCCAAAAATGTCGGCGTTCCGGATGTGGCGTCATTTTTGGCGCCAAAAAGCATTTAGGCGCCAAATAATGTGGGCGTCTTATTTGGCGCGAAAAAATATGGGCGTCACTTTTGTCTCCACATTATTTAAGTCTCATTTTTTATTGCTTCTGGTTGCTAGAAGCTTGTTCTTTGGCATTTTTTCCCATTCCTGAAACTGTCATTTAAGGAATTTGATCAATTTTGCTTTATATGTTGTTTTTTTCTTTTACATATTGCAAGATGTTCCACGTTGCAACTGAGTCAGAAGTTACTTCAGGAAAGTCACTGCACAGTGCTGGAGCTACCAAGCTAAGTGTATCTGCTATAAACTTTTGGTATCTGTTTCTCCAGCTGTTATTTGTATTGCATGTCATGTCAAACTTATTAATGCAGATAAAATTTCCTTTAGTACTGTTACATTACCTGTTGCTGTTCCGTCAACATCTAATTTTCAGAGTGTTCCTGATAACATAAGAGATTTTATTTTTTAAATCCATTAAGAAGGCTATGTCTGTTATTTCTCCTTCTAGTATACATAAAAGTCTTTTAAAACTTCTCTTTTTTCAGATGAATTTTTAAATGAACATCATCATTCTGATACTGATAATGGTTCTTCTGGTTCAGAGGTTTCTGTCTCAGAGGTTGATGCTGATAAATCTTTGTATTTGTTCTAGATGGAATTTATTCGTTCTTTACTTAAAGAAGTGTTATTTGCATTAGAAATAGAGGATTCTGGTCCTCTTGGTTCTAAATGTAAACGTTTAAATAAGGTTTTTAAATCTCCTGTAGTTATTCCAGAAGTGTTTTATCTCCCTGATGCTATTTCTGAAGTAATTTCCAGGGAATGGAATAATTTGGGTAATTTATTTACTCCTTCTAGACGTTTAAGCAAATTATATCCTGTGCCATCTGACAGATTAGAGTTTTTTGAGACAAAAATCCCTAAGGTTATGGGGCTATCTCTACTCCTGCTAATGTACTACTATTCCTACGGCAGATAGTACTTCATTTAAGGATCCTTTAGATAGGAAAATTGAATCCTTTCTAAGAAAAGCTTACTTATGTTCAGGTAATCTTCTTAGACCTGCTATATTTTTAGCGGATGTTGCTGCAGCTTCAACTTTTTGATTAGAAGCTTTAGAGCAACAAGTAACAGATCATAATTTTATAGCATTATTATTATTCTATAACATGCTAATAATTTTATTGGTGATACCATCTTTTGATATCATTAGAGTTGATGTCAGGTATATGTCTCTAGCTATTTTAGCTAGAGAAGCTTTATGGATTAAACTTGGAATGCTGACATGTCTTCTAAGTCATCTTTGCTTTCCCTTTCTTTCCAGGGTAAATAATCATTTTAGTTCCTTTCCTTACAAGGAACAAAAGCCTGATCCTTCATCCTCAGGAGCGGTATCAGTTTGGAAACTATTTTCAGTTTGGAATATATCCAAGCCTTATAGAAACCTATAGCCAGCTCCTAAGTACCTATGAAGGTGCGGCCCTTATTCCAGCTCAGCTGGTATGGGGCAGATTACGTTTTCTTCAAAGAAATTTGGATCAATTCCGTTCTTAATCTCTGGTTTCAGAAACATTGTTTCAGAAAGGTACAGAATTGGCTTCAAGTTTAGGCCTCCTGCTAAGAGATTCTTTTCTTTCCCGTGTCCCAGTTAACACAGCAAAGGCTCAGCATTTCTGTAATGTGTTTCAGATCTAGAGTTGGCTGGAGTATTTATGCCAGTTCCAGTTCTGGAACAGGGGCTGGGGTTTTATTTTATCTCTTCATTTGTACCAAAGAAGGTCAATTCCTTCAGACCAGTTCCGGATCTGTCATTATTGAATCGTTATGTTAGGATACCAACATTCAAGATGGTTACTGTAGGACTATCCTGCCTTTTGTTTAGCAAGGGCATTATATGTCTACAATAGATTTACAGGATGTGTATCTGCATATTCCGATTCATCCAGATCACTTTTAGTGTCTGAGATTCTCTTTTTAGACAAGCATTACCAGTTTTGTGGCTCTACCGTTTGGCCTAGCCTCAGTTCCAAGAATTTTTTTTCAAAGGTTCTCGGTGCCCCTTTTTTCTGTAAGCAGAGAATAGGTTTTTGGTATTTCCTTATTTGGACGATATCTTGGTACTTGCTCAGTCTTCTCATTTTCGAAGAATCTCATACGAATCGACTTGTGTTGTTTCTTCAATTTCATGGTTGGAGGATCAATTTACCATTCAGTTCATTGATTCCTCAGACAAAGGTAACCTTTTTAGGTTTCTAGATAAATTCAGTGTCTATGACTCTGTCCTTGTCAGACAAGAGAAGTTTAACATTGATATCAGCTTGTCAAAACCTTCAGTCACAATCATTCCCTTTGGTAGCCTTATGCATGGAAATGTTGGGTCTTAGGACTGCCGCATCAGATGCGATCTCCTTTGCTCGTTTTCACATGCGACCTCTTCAGCTCTGTATGCTGACCCAATGGTGCAGGGATTACTCAAAGATATCTCAATTAATATCTTTAAACCGATTTTACAACACTCTCTGACATGGTGGACAGATCACCATCGTTTAGTTCAGGGGGCTTCTTTGTTCTTCCGACCTGGACTATAATCTCAACAGATGCAAGTCTTACAGGTTGGGGAGCTGTGTGTGGCCTCTTCTGAAGAGAGAGTTGTTCATTTGTTTTCAGATAGACAATGTCACAACTGTGGCATACATCAATCATCAAGGAGGGACTCACAGTCCTCTGGCTATGAAAGAAGTATCTCGAATTTTGGTTTGGGCGGAATCCAGCTCCTGTCTAATCTCTGCGGTTCATATCCCAGGTATGGACAATTGGAAAGCGGATTATCTCAGTCGCCAAACGTTGCATCCGGGCGAATGGTCTCTTCACCCAGAGGTATTTCTTCAGATTGTTCAAATGTGGGAACTTCCAGAAATAGATCTGATGGCTTCTCATCTAAACAAGAAACTTCCCAGGTATCTGTCCAGATCCCGGGATCCTCAGGCGGAGGCAGTGGATGCATTATCACTTCCTTGGAAGTATCATCCTGCCTATATCTTTCCGCCTCTAGTTCTTCTTCCAAGAGTAATCTCCAAGATTCTGAAGGAATGCTCGTTTGTTCTGCTGGTAGCTCCGGCATGGCCTCACAGGTTTTGGTATGCGGATCTTGTCCGGATGGCCTCTTGCCAACCGTGGACTCTTCCGTTCAGACCAGACCTTTTGTCTCAAGGTCCTTTTTTCCATCAGGATCTGAAATCCTTAAATTTAAAGGTATGGAGATTGAACGCTTGATTCTTGGTCAAAGAGGTTTCTCTGACTCTGTGATTAATACTATGTTACAGGCTCGTAAATCTGTATCCAGGGAGATATATTATAGAGTCTGGAAGACTTTTATTTCTTGGTGTCTTTCTCATCATTTTTCTTGACATTCTTTTAGAATACCGAGAATATTACAGTTTCTTCAGGATGGTTTAGATAAGGGTTTGTCCGCAAGTTCCTTGAAAGGTCAAATCTCTGCTCTTTCTGTTCTTTTTCACAGACAGATTGCTATTCTTCCTGATATTCATTGTTTTGTACAAGCTTTGGTTCGTATAAAGCCTGTCATTAAGTCAATTTCTCCTCCTTGGAGTTTGAATTTGTTTCTGGGGGCTCTTCAAGCTCCTCCATTTGAACCTATGCATTCATTGGATATTAAATTACTTTCTTGGAAAGTTTTGTTCCTTTTGGCCATCTCTTCTGCCAGAAGAGTTTCTGAATTATCTGCTCTTTCTTGTGAGTCTCCTTTTCTGATTTTTCATCAGGATAAGGCGGTGTTGCGAACTTCTTTTGAATTTTTACCTAAGTTGTGAATTCCAACAACATTAGTAGAGACATTGTGGTTCCTTCATTATGTCTTAATCCTAAGAATTCTAAGGAGAAATCGTTGCATTCTTTGGATGTTATTAGAGCTTTGAAATATTATGTTGAAGCTACTAAGTCTTTCCGAAAGACTTCAAGTTTATTTGTTATCTTTTCCGGTTTTAGAAAGGCCAGAAAACTTCTGCCATTTCTTTGGCATCTTGGTTGAAATCTTTAATTCATCTTGCCTATGTTGAGTCGGGTAAGACTCCGCCTCATAGGATTACAGCTCATTCTACTAGGTCAGTTTCTACTTCCTGGGCGTTTAGGAATGAAGCTTCGGTTGATCAGATTTGCAAAGCGGCAACTTGGTCCTCTTTGCATACTTTTACCAAATTCTACCATTTTGTTGTATTTTCTTCTTCTGAAGCAGTTTTTGGTAGAAAAGTACTTCAGGCAGCGTTTTCAGTTTGAATCTTCTGCTTATGTTTTTTCATTAAACTTTATTTTGGGTGTGGATTATTTTCAGCAGGAATTGGCTGTCTTTATTTTATCCCTCCCTCTCTAGTGACTCTTGTGTGGAAAGATCCACATCTTGGGTAGTCATTATCCCATACGTCACTAGCTCATGGACTCTTGCTAATTACATGAAAGAAAACATAATTTATGTAAGAACTTACCTGATAAATTCATTTCTTTCATATTAGCAAGAGTCCATGAGGCCCGCCCTTTTTTTGTGGTGGTTATGATTTTTTTGTATAAAGCACAATTATTCCAATTCCTTATTTTATATGCTTTCGCACTTTTTTCTTATCACCCCACTTCTTGGCTATTCGTTAAACTGAATTGTGGGTGTGGTGAGGGGTGTATTTATAGGCATTTTAAGGTTTGGGAAACTTTGCCCCTCCTGGTAGGAATGTATATCCCATACGTCACTAGCTCATGGACTCTTGCTAATATGAAAGAAATGAATTTATCAGGTAAGTTCTTACATAAATTATGTTTTTTTTAAACTCTAAATAGTGCACACTTCTATATATGAGTGACATGGTAATTGGTAAATTCTTAAAAAAATACATGCAAAAAAATAGTGATTAATGAATGAAACACAACCTGTGATTTAACCAGTTTATAACCAAGTGATAATTTACCTATTCTTATCTTTATAAAACGCAAAATGCAAAATTGATGAATATAAAAATGCAAAATTGATGAA